>NW_010426551.1:0-231 GCF_000710305.1 Buceros rhinoceros silvestris | reverse complement strand
CAATATAGTGCTGCTCCTGCACCCCATGGAAGAGGTGGGCCATGGGGCCCTGGGCCAGCACCACCACATCCTCCCCGCTGTGAGTCTCCGTCTCCAGGGGCACGGCTGCCTGCTGCCTGTAGTCCTTGTCCTCTGCAGGGGGGGCAGGAGAAATAGGGCTGGGGACAGCAGGCTCCCCTACCCACCACAAGGATGGGGAGGCAGCTCCCATCACCCTGGTGTTGGGGCGAC
>NW_010426550.1:83247-89255 GCF_000710305.1 Buceros rhinoceros silvestris | reverse complement strand
GGGGGGGAATGAGGGGGGTGGTGGGTGGTGTTGGACTAGACGACCTTTGAAGGTTCCTTCCAGCTGAAAGCATTCTGTGACTCTATGGTTCAGGAGGAGAACAGGGAACTCAGGCAGGCTGCAGCAGCAAGAGGCTTCAAGGAAAAATCATCCTGCAATCAGGGTGGACCTCCATTCTGCTGTCTGCAGCTCTGAACCACGGACGTAGTGAAGGTATGAGTTACTGGGGATAGATCTGTGGTTACAGCTTATACCACAGCTCAGATGACGCATGATACTAGTTAAGTAGCAGCAACCTGATCGCGTGTCTAAGCTATAATTAGTGTGGCTTTGTCTACTGTGGTGCTATCTGATCTGGTAAGGGAGATGACAAATATGGATTTATTTAATTTCTTCATTTACATTTACGATAATTTAAAAAGATGCCTTTCCAAGGCATCTAGCCTCCACCCCAACATCGTTAATAATTCTATAAAATAAAAGCACCATTAAAGTAATCATTTCCACATGCACTGATCCAGCCAGCTGCCTTCTGAAACTCCTTCCCACCCCTTTATCATTGTGGGAAGCCTACAATCAGCCCTCTCCAAAAACTCTATCGAACAAATGTCTGGACAGAGTGATTCTTCGCAGTGAGGCTGTACAATGTCTCTGTGGAAAACACAAAGCTTTTTCAGAGCAAGAATAGATATCATGAATTAATGTGATTTTCAACCTGTAATCTATAGGTCCCTTTGAACTGGGTGCCAAAACAAGTTCCCATTAGTACTGCTGTCTCTCTTTCTCGCTTAATATGTTGTTTCTACCATCATTTTAACCACAGACAGGAATGGGTATTTTTTTTCCTTAAGATTCCTCATTCTTAATACCATTAGCCAGCATACACTGAGAACGGGGGAACTCACCACCAGTATGATATAACAAAACTCTTTGCTAAAGGTCTCAGAGTGGACACCAGTTGATCTGCCAGCTGTTTGTTGCAGTGTCCCCAGTATCATTGCTTCTTCTGCAAAGGGCTTCATATGAACATTGTGAATTTGGTTCAAACTATACCAAAAATAATACAACAGAGGTGATAAATTCAAAGTCAGCAGCTCTCAGTTTCTACCTCTTCCTACAGCCCTGTAGAAGTGCCATCTCCAAAGACAGATTGTGCTGGGGTACCAGAGGAGTGGTAGAGCCATTCTAATAGAAGACATTAAATATTACCCATGCAGCTTGATGAACTGAAAGCTGAAATTAGAAATTATAATTACCTATAAACATATATGAATGGAAAACCCACAGATAATGATACTGGGGGGAAAGATAGATGGATTGAAATTGGCAAAGAATTTAGACTGATCACTTTCTGAATATCAGAAGAGTTAGTGGATAGTCTCTCAAGAACCATAGTAGGAGCAAAAAACCCCTAACTTTTAGCTGAAGTGCTTGGAAAAATTTGTGCTGCAGGAGGGATCTGGCTATGATTCCTCAAACCAGACCTTTACTATAGCCTTACTACAGAGACAAAATACTAAAATATGAAGTTGGGTTAAAGCATGTTTATGTGCTGAATGCATCCCATGTTAGCAGTTAGCATTATTCCTTGCAATATCACATTATGCAATGATTCTAACTGTACTAACCACTAATATGTACTACTAGAATTTCATACCCTGAAGAGTTTGTAATTGAAGCTCCTCAGCCTGTCCTTGTCTTGGCTGATCTCCTGGAGTTCATGAGTATTCTTCAGAGGTTCCTCCATCCAGCTACAAGTCAGTCCTTGAATAGTAACAAAAGGTGTACAGAGAATGCATGTGTTTACTGAATGTGCAAAGTACATTTACAATAGCAGTAATTAATCAATAGAGTAGTAGGTTCCCTAAGAGAATGTTGAAGTGGAGTGGCTCTTGCTTAGGGTCAGAGAGGAAGAGCATGTGATGTATAGACAGTCCTTACCAGCTCAGTTGCTCTGCTGCAGGCTTGTGAGCCTTGAAATGTCTTTCAGTTAGCCATGATCTCACTTAGGTTGCGTTGGTTCTGCCATGTTTGGGGACTAGAGGAGTATCAAGACAGAGGGATATGTCATGACCCAAAAAAAAAAAATTACCAAATAGGAAATTATCTTTCCTCCTGAAAACCTCAGTGCTAGAAAAGAGAAATGTTTCCTTTTTTACTAGCTTTGTGATTATGATAAATAGAGGTAGTAAAAGCCTAACACGTAGAGAAAAATCTTACTTTTTTAGAAAGGGGCAGATTGCTGTAAACCAAGGTAATTGAGGAAACACAAACATTCCCTTAAATTTTTCTCCTCGGCAGGGAATAGAGTTCCTAGGGAGGTTAATGAAGCTCAGCTGAGCTTTTGGAGAAGGTCTATAGCAAACTGTCCCTACATTGCACATTTCTCAAGCTCTTATATGACTAGTTTGAAGAATAATTCTACCATGTAGATACCCAGCCTGAAGAGACGAGCAGGACAAAGATTCGCTTTTAAATGATTCTCCCATCTCTGGTTCATCAAATATGGCTTTCATCTGTGCCAAGAATAAAATTCAACTTTTCTAATTAAAAAAGACACCTGCTGAGGGACAGTGAGGAATCTGGTCTATATTTATTAGTGTTTTTCTATTTTGTACAAGAAAAACATTTAATAATGGAGAGAAGCAAGTGACATTTCTCCCCCCTCTGCAACTTTTCTTTGGCTGTGGGTACTTCACAGTTCAATTAGGGAATGCACTCCCCCTTTAATCTCCTTCCTGCAAGTGGGATCCTGTAGGACTGGGTTCGCATGACCTTTGCTAACTATCATATAGTGGTGATCTCAGACCAAAGTTTCACAACCTATGTAAGCTATTTCTTCTCTCTTCTTCATAAGAACTTCACCCACAGATGGTTAACATACATGGTAAAGTTTTCTCACAACAACAATAATAATTTTGGCTATTCTTATGAGAGGTTCACTCCACTTCCAGCTGCTTGCAGTTTTAACTTACCATTATGATTATGTGTGTGAGAGACTCACACATAACTAGATGTTACTGAATGCCTTATCTCCTTGGTCTGCCTTCCCATCTCCCATTAACATTTCATTGCATTCATTTGCTCAAAGAGTCCGTTTTAAAGTAAAAAAATTAGTTCCCCTGGAGACAAAAAATATGTGCCCATCTAGGCTATCCTAGTGTTTTCTTTGGTGTTTTGCTTTTTCTTTCCCCTTGGGTAAGACACAAATCAATCACCAATAAGAAAGTCCCAGGATTAAAGATATGTCACGCAGAACACGTGATGATGTGACCTGTATCAGGAGCATTGTCAGTCCATACTAGAACGTGCTAGCTCTGGGCATTATGGACACAAGCAATTGCACTTTTGCCACTAGAATAACAGCCATTTCCTAAAGCAGAACGCTTACCTTTGCAGAGATAGCCAAACTGACCAGATAACCATTGTATATCCACAATTCACAGAAACTGAAAAAAAAACCAAACCACTTGAAATGACAAGATATCTACATTTCTTTTTCTTTTCACTAAAATATTTTTCTTCCCTTACTGTAACTCAGATATACACTTTTTTCCTACCTCTGCGTGAGTGTTATTTTCCTTATATTAAAAACTTGCACAGCTACTTCATTCTTATGAAACATGCTGACAAATTGCATTTAACTTCCTGGCTTCTTTGGCTGTATACTTCCTGTTCACAACTCCTGGAGACTTTTTGAACCAAAAGCTATCATAAAGGGAGTGGTAAAGAGCAGTGGGTCCACTCTTAGGAAGGGACTAAGACAGAATGGCGGTCTACTAAGAAGGCACCAGCTCTAGAAAGTATTTGCTATGGGACTGTAGGATGTCAGTGTAGGACAGCCCCAAGTGGTGGTTTCACAAAGACCACTGTCTTCTTTACACCGTAGAATAGAGTGACAGAAACTCATCCCATAAACAAGGGTGTATTTAGGGGCACCATAGTAGGTATTTGATACAAAGATATGTGTGTCAGGCCATTATTTTTAATTTCTTGATTCATTTTTTTTTTGTTTTGTTTCGTTTTCCCTGGCTGAATACATCTCAACACAGAGTTGAACCAGTATACTTATGCATTCACCAGCTCCAGATGTTATATTTTGACAAGAGTCTAAGACAAAATGATGATTTGGTCACAAAATTATGTGACATTCTTTTTTTTCTTTCTGTCTCTCTCACTTTTCGCACCCAGGGGTGATCCTCAATGCCTAATTTAGATAAGATATTCAGCTTTTACATACTACAGTCTTGGGAGAAGAATCCCATACTAAAGAAGCAGCTCCAAATTTCTTAGGCTGCACACAAATGGTCTCACAAGTGCCAGATGCATTGTTGAATGCTACATTGTGCAGTCAGTTTACTGTCAACACTTTAGATGTTACATTTGGCACTGATAGGGTCTTCAGGGAGTCAGTATGTCGTTACTAAACTTTTATGCCCTAAATCGTTCAGAGTTTGTTTGAGGAACTCTGAAATTTCCTCATTCCTTTCTATGTGTTCAAGATACGTGTTATTCAGCTGAAGGGCAAGAGGCAGTCATTTAAAGTAACACAAAGAAAACTCTGGGCACTGGAAGCTGCTGCGGGTGTGTTTTTGGAAGAGGGCAGAATTCTCAAGTTTTCTTTCTTTTTGTCACGGAGCCTGGGTTTACTAGCTTTCCAGGTATGCTGCAATGACCAATTGTTCTAAAAGACTGTTAGTGACCACAGGGATTTGTAAACAAAGGTGTGATGCTTTGAAGAAAGATTTAGATGAAAGCTTATGACATAGTCAGGTAGTACTTCTAAGAGAGGATATTCAAAAGCACTCGATATTGGCCTAAGTAATTCCACTGACATAATCGGGTATTTTACCATGGATGTGAATGGTGGCAGTGTTAGGTCAAAGCTGAGTGCTTTAGAAAATCCTGTCAATAATCTTTCGGGAAAGTCTATGGTTTGGAAAACCCATAATTACAGACTTAATGAATCAAAGTATCATAGTGAGCATTGTGGATTTCCTAACTAGACATGTTAAATTTTAGGAGGTGCCTCTAACTTCCAACTGCCACCAAAGAAATAAAAAAAAATAAATAATCCTCCAAAGTTCTTTTTCCAAAAACCACGTCAACAAGGAGATGAAAGAGGTACAAACATGTGCTCCAATACTAGATCTACAAAGAAAAAAAAAAAAAAGCCTGCAAAAAGAATTCAATACTACTAATAAAAATACAGACTAATTTGAATAATTTTTCAAAATGACAGCTGTTTTACTAATGAATCACTAAAATATTTTTCATTCAGTCAAACAATATTTTAGAAATTGTGGAACATAGAAAGGATATCCCTTGCTGTGCAGAGAAACATAATATGTGCTCAATGGAGTAGGAAACTTTAATGATATATGCAGTTTTGTTATTAAAAGTGAGTTATGTATTTTGCCGTACAGTGGAAAATTGTGACCCAGTATAACATATCTTCACATTGTTTATAACTTGAGGAAAATCAACATTCTGGGTTCTCAGTTCACACAGTAGGAATTACATTTATTTTGGCCAAATGTAATTTATATAACTGCAAGGAACAATAAAACATGAACTTTATAGTGTTTTCTTACCTAAAAATAATATAGAGCTTGTAAAAGTGAAGAGATTGTTATTGTAAAGACAAAGACAGTAACTTAAAAGCTGAAGCTCATTTTACAACTATGTAAAACTTATCCCAGTTCTAGTATTAAGGCACCTGTGTTGGCATTTTTGTTTGAGCATAATAATCTCCAATAGGAAGCTTTGTTTTCTCAGTAGCAGCAATCACTGCTGCAGGAAAAGAAATTGTTTATACACCATGTACCTTTTCTTCCATACCAGCAAGTTGGATTTACTGAAGTCCTAAGGAACGCTGCAGAGATTTATACCCTCCAGCAATATAGTTATGGGGAAATGATGGGCACTCCACAAAGCTCCCATCCTATCCCCCCCCACCCCATCCCATCCCACCCCATCCCATCCCATCCCATCCCCTCCCATCCAAT
>NW_010426550.1:14367-83172 GCF_000710305.1 Buceros rhinoceros silvestris | reverse complement strand
TCCCATCCCATCCCATCCCATCCCATCCCATCCCATCCCATCCCATCCCATCCCATCCCATCCCATCCCACCCCATCCTTTCTTAATGGCTTCCTCTGTACTAACGCATAAAACAGCATGAAAGCACAAGTGCAGTCAGTGGAGGTGGATCTTAATCATCTCTCTTTCTGAGTGACTTACCAGCCCAAGCAAACTAACACTCTCTTGGATGACTCTTGGAGAGTTTACAGTCTCACCTGTACCAGGCATTACTCCCAATAAAGAGAAAGTTGCTTTTTGTGGAGGCTAAAACAATTTAAGAGCTGCCGGCAGGCTTCACCAGCTGATCCCTGCAACAGTAACTGAGCTTCAACACTGTTTGCTGTATTAATATAGGGTAACGAGATTAGACTAAAATATATTTGGCTTATCAGAATGCACTCTAGTAACATGGACAGTAAGCAATAAAATACGTCATAAATGATTCATTCTTTTTCTTATCCTTTCTGTGATGGGAGAATATACATAGGGAGAAGTACTACTTTGGTTTTACAGACAGGGAAAATAATCTCCAGAGATAAGGAAGTGTATCTTCTAAAATCTAAAATCAGTATTTCCCTGGGAAAATTGTTTTCTTGTTTCTCTTGTTTTCAAGTCCTTTGTTTTATTCACATGTTCATTTAAATGCTTTTCTTACTGAAAGGAGATACTGCACTGTAATTAAAGAGAATGCTCTATTGAAAACACAAAAACAGAACAATAAAAAAAGATAATGACATAAATGACAGTAGAATCTGTAATCTTGCAAAACCATATGTACCATAACTAAGTCATGCATATTCTTTCAATGAGTTTTCCAAATAATCTTCATGAAGCTATATAATACCATTTCTAAAGCTGAAGATGTTGAGTTGCACCTCTCTGAAGAGACTGCAAATGGAAGATAAATTGTCCACAGATTTACCATTTCCTGTTAGGATGATCATCTCTGTTCCAACAGATCCTGCGCTCATCAGATCTATTGCTTATACACAACTGATCCATGAATATGCACCAGCCACCTGTTCAGAGGGGTTTTTCAATTTCTAATGGGAGGAAGATAGTCATCCAAAGACCCTGATCCTACTTGTCACTCTAGAGGGAAGAATGCATTAATCATTAAAAATCAAGCAAATCCCATATGCATCATTCTGCTTTGAAGTACTAGCAGAATGGTTGATAAAACTTTTTTTTTCATAGTTTTAGAAACTCTGTTCCTGATATAATACTCCTAAATATGGATATTCTGTACACTTAGCTTTAGGCACTTGCAGGAAATACCTAAGTTAGATATCAATAGACAGGTATGGGGATCTGCAAAGGCATTTGGGAATTTGAGTATCCTCTAAAAAAAATAAATGAAAGAAAGAAAGAAAGAAAGAAAGAAAGAAAGAAAGAAAGAAAGAGAAAAAGACTTTTTCCTAGGAAGCAAATGATACCTTAGAAAAAAAACCACTCAATTTTCCACAGAAAAATTTAGAAAGTTTTCTGTCAGAAAACTTTTCCTGCTGCAAAGCTGAGTAACTATGAGATACCTGCTTTTTTTCTTTCCTTTGTTTTCCTATTGCTAGATATGCACAGTAATTTTAGCGTATCAAGGGCATTTTTAGTCCAAAAGCATGGATTGTCAGTAATAGACCTAATGCCTTGACCAGGACCACTGAGCACTCCTTTGGATAAAACAGTTTTTAAATAGATTTCCCTTTTTGCTGGGCTTCTATAGTTTTTTTGAGTTCATATTTGTTAATTGTCACTAATGACTGGAAAACCTATCAAAAATTACTGAACTGTAAAGCCTAATAAAGTGGATGAATGTAATAAAAATGAGGTAATGGATCACAAAATGTACTTTGTGCATTTATATGAACAACTGTTGTTTAGTTTAATTTTTAAATGATGCTCTATTTTATCCAGTATATAGTTGTAGGATCTGTTTTGCAAACGGTAGTAAAACTCTGGTAACACCAGATCTCAGGGCATTCCTTGCTAAGGGAGGAGACAGAGGGATCACATTTTTTGTCAAGGCTGTTCTGTTTTATTTTGTGTAGTGGAACAAACTTCGCTCTGAAGGAAAATACAAAAATGAAGGGATAATTTTCACTTACACTGGGGTCCACTTATATTACTGCAGCAGTGGAAAGTGGTCTTATAAAATTAACATAAAGAATGTAATTAAGGATCAGATTCAATGTAATTATTATGGGGTGCCTATGAATGGACCCAAAATGCTATAAAACACAGATAAAATGGAATGGCCTTTGGGGTTGTAGGAATCAGGGGGAATCAGAAAATACATGCCATGTAAAATGACAGAGGAAAGAAAATTCTCATCAGTGCTGGGGAGAAGTCCTCTTTTGAGGTCAGTTCCTACTGTCTTTAATTCCTGAGGCAAAGCAGACTGCTGTTAAGGACTGCAGGGCTGGCTCCGTTTTGAAGAATACCATGGAATATTTTATGTTCACACGGCGCAGCTCTGGCCCCAGGAGATAAAGGTCTGAAGAGGGGCCCAGAAAACTCAGCAGCTTCTTTGAGGTCATCCTGTTCAAGGTGTGGGGTTTCCTGCCAGTGCTGCGTGCAGGAGATGAGCCTCCACATCCATCAGAGAAATCCCGAGAAGAAAGAATTTTGTGGATCTGAGAGTGTCCGTAGGGGGGCTCAGTCTTTTAATCTAAGCTGTTTTTCTTTTACTATTTTCCTGTTTTTTCCTGACAACTGGGATATTATGGAAAATGGAGTAAACATGTAGGAATGCAAAGTTATGCTTCCCATATGAATGTAATAAAAAACGTTGAAATTTCTTAGTAAAATTTTTTTATATACTTTGAATGCCGTATGTGAATACAGCCCTGGAAAAATGTGAATAAAATGTACTTACTGAAGGGTTCTGATAAGATAACACACAACTTGGTGTTCATCCCAATGTGGTGTGCATAATTTTATTACTTAGGCTACTATGTTCTGCCTGATATTTATACACAGTTACGTGTGGCTGTATATACCCACACACATTTGCACACAAATATATGTATATATATGCATGAATTAAAAGCATGCACTTTGGAATTATGGAGAATTCTGCCAAGAGATCACTTCCAAGCACGAGTACATCCATGAAGCTTTATGGACAGAAGTTATCTTGTTGACTTACTCTATGTAAAGCCATGCTTAAGTGCAATCACAGTGAAGAACTGACGGGGCCTGAGAGGAAGGCAAAACTTGTGGGGTTTTTTGGTTTGTTCTTTTTTGTTTGTTTGTTTTTTTGTTTGTCACATTCAATAGGGGCATATTTAGTAAGATTTTGAGTTTTATGGTCAAAACTAAAAGTTAAAATAACTGCTTTTTTTCCCCCACAATACTGATATTTTGGAAAGAAACTGCTATTAATGGTGAATGTTAACTCTCTGTTCAGTAAGAGATGTAAACTTAATGCTAAATTGTGTCATTCCTGCGGGAACATAGAAGTTAGAAGGTTTTTCTGCTTTATGATATTTTCGCTGAACAATACCTACTCCTTTTTTAAATTGATAATGACCTTATTGTGCAGGATAAGACAGATGAGAGAGGCAGAGATTTGGAGTCCCAGCAGCATACCACCCAAAAAGACCATGAAGCATGATGAGGTGAACGATTCCAGTGATGTACCAAAACCAGTTGCAGGTTATGGCAGGTTTTCTAAATTAAGAGATTATTGAGAGAGAAAGCGATTACTTGGAAGCCCACTTAGTCTCCTGGGCTGAATACGGGTGAGCAAAGCTACACCATGTTTCATGGTCTGGGTTGATAATCATTTTGTAACTACAGCTCTTAAAAACCTAGCTGCAAACTACTCTGCTCACTTTTCAGCTCTACAGCACATCTAACATCCAGCAGAAGGCCAGGAACATGATTGCTGTCCATTAAATTATTTCCTCTTGCTCAAATAACTAAACCACTGGTGCAAATCAAGGAGAAAATGCAACCCTTGATAGGTTAAGCCAGATGAAAAATAAGCTTCTGCACTAAGAAAATTTGGGAAACACGGAGAATGGATAGCTGATGGAAACATGCACAGAAATGTATTACAATACCTCCTTTTCTTTACTGGATAGAATAGCCACATCAAGTGGGTCACAGGGTACAAAAACACACTATGATGAAAACCGGGCTCACAAGGGTAACGTAAAATAATTAGTCATGTTTAAGAAAAGAGCAACACTACAATTTAAAGGAATTTATATGAAAATAAACATGGTCTGAAGGAAAGTAGTATTAGACATTTATGAGACTGGATTATGAAAGCTATTGCACCATGTTGGAGTAGCCTCTTTTTTTATCTTTACTGCATATTTTTGCAAGATGCTTGAAATACTAAATTGCCCTTGTAAATGATCCTTTTGATTTCACATTGGTGCAGTAAACACCCACCAAAAAAAAATTTTGCTTTTTAAAAAAGAAGGAGTCGTATTCTGATTCTTTTAAACCGGTGATACTCTAACCTATTTCTCATATGTCCTGTTTTCTAACCATACCACTGACACAGGGGTCAAACCTGGGAGCTTACTGACAGTAACAAGACAGCAAGAACCTTCACAGTCATCTCAAAAGCTTTAAAATGTTTGAATAGTTTATACAGTGGGGAATAGGGGTTAGAAACAGCCAATGAACCAAGGACAGAGTGGAGGGCACAGATCAAATACAATCCCCCATCCCCACCCTGAGCCTGGAGGAATTCACAGCAATGAATATCCACTGGTAAACTGATTTTGAAAAATTCTAAGTGAGGAATGATTGCTAGAAGGAAGAATGGGGCAGGGAAAAGACAAGTACCAGAGATTGCAATTAAATACTATGTGACTAGCCGTGGAGGTAAAGCTCCCACTCCTACCAAGATGCCCTGGGCAAAATCTGTGTTTCTTCACTGAGAAACAGGAACGTTTTGAGCTGCAAAGCTTGGGACATCTTCTCACTCCCTCTGAGTCCCCACATTTCAGTGCACCAGAGGGAGAGTTTCACGGGTGGGACATCTTTCCCCACCACAGTGCATGAGATTCCATGGCTATGTCTGCAGTGGCTGTTCTGTAAGGTTTTCAGCCCTTTCTCATGACCAGTCTTATACACCAAAAAAGCTGTTAACTTTCAAGCCTGCGCCACAAGCACCAGCTATCCCAGGACACAAGCTTTGACTGCATACTCAAGCACATTCAGTACCTGCTGATGGCTCCCCAGCCTGTTTGTCAGCTCACCCTTAGCTAAGCAGCATGGACGTTTTCAGCTCAGGATGAAGCTGAGGAAACAGCCAAAGCAGTGGACAGGTAGTGTACAGATCATCTGGCTCAGATTACTCAGACCTGTTTTCAAGACTGCTTCTCACCTTTCAGTGTCACAGTGTAGCTTTTGTCTCTTATAGACCAGCCTCTGAAAGTGCAAATGCCTCCTATTATCTTACATAATTCAGAATAAAATGACACATATATGTTTGAATTTACACGAAAGTACCAGGGGCATTATTAGGTGGCATGTTTGCTCTTTTTATTCCCCTTTTCTTAAATCCACTGTTGTTTTTTGTATTTATGATGCAAGTAAATATCATAGACAATAAAAGCCTCCTAACGATGCTGTTAAAAGGAAATTGTTTGGGAGAGATTCACATCGCCTAACTGTCCTAAACTAAAAAGCCAGTTCCTCTAAACTAATCAAAAATAGATCCCAAAGGGATCTCTGGAGGAGCCTAGCTGTCTCAGTTGTCTATAAGAAGCTGAACTAGATGTCTGAAGTCAGGCAGTGGGAATAACCTCCTCCTCTGCATCTCCCTCCCTCCGCCCTCTCATTCTTTCTCAGATGCCTCCATCTGTTCTTTTAGTACAGGGAAGCTTCTCAAACTGATTATTCTTTTTCTTTTCTTTTTTTTTTTTCATTTTAGTTCTCCATGTATTCTTTTGGCTAGGGAGTCCATCTTCCCCTTTGAGATGTAAACTGTCTCCTCTCTGAAAGAAAGGGGAGGGGATCTAGTTCTTAAGTGATCAGCATGCAGTGTTCTCCTGGAAAACGTGATGTTTTGTTTTCAGTATCACTGCTGGTCCTCGCACAGCTTGCAAATATTTCCTGCTGTCTCTGCAGCTCAGGTTTCATTGTTGTCTTCAGGATTCCTCTTTACACTGAACCTAAATGGAAGAATTTAGACTACTAGGGGGAAACAAGCATATGCACTGAATATCAGCAGAAACACAGTAATGTATAGTCTTCCTTTGACTTTTCAGGTAGTAAAAACAGGTCAAATTTCATCTGTACTCAACATGTGAAGAACCTATCTTGAGAGGTATATATGAGACTTTTATTGTACTCTGGTATAGATACGTTTGGCTTGATTATCTGTGGCTGGTGGGCTGTTTTCTCCAATGCATAGATTAATGTTGCTGTGCAGGCAAACCCCAAAACCAGATTATTGGCATCTGCAAACTCAATGCTCTATGAATCTTGACCTCCTTATTCCACAGATAGCTTTGTCTGGGAAGTGGTTTTGTCAAACTTGGATGATAATGTATATATATGTGTGTGTGTGTGTGTGTGTGCACGTGTATGTATTTGTTAGTTTGTATTCACAAAGCTCAGTCCCAAGTAAAACAGGAGTTCCATGAGGATCATCACATGGTGGTAGCAAAATCAGAGGAGGAGCAAGGTGAAGAGATATCTAAGTGGCTTTTTTTGTGAAGCTTCTGCTCAAGCGAGCAGAAGCAATTGATAAAAGTTTTGACTTTTCATGACCAACTGGTCCAACTAAATGTCAACAGTTAGGCTGTGTGCACCTGTAATCATAGAAAGATACTCTGGTGACCTGAAAACAGATGTTATTAACATATTATGGCATTAGCATGGACGATTTAGTAAAGTTTAATTTTAAATAAACATTTTTTTTATTACAAATAAAAATTTCAACCAAAACACGACAAAAAGCATTAGAAGATGTCTGAAAGACTTGCTCTAGAGAATTTATGAGAACAGACAAATAATGATAAAACTGGAAAAAAGACACAATAGGTAAAGTGCCTTGCCAGGCATTTCAGGGAAGATTATTTGCTGCAGGAAACCACTCACAGAGCTGGAAACTGACCCCACATCTCCTAAGTTTTTAGCCTAGCACCTTCACTGCAGTGTGGTGTACACAGAAGTAAAGGCAATATACAGCTATGGCTTTTGGCAGTTAAAATACGCGCAAAATCCTCGCCCAGCTGAAGTCAGCAAGGATTTTACCTCTGACAGCAGTGAGGTCAGCGTCCCCCTGACCTGGAAGAGTCTGGGGTATCAAGGAGGTGTTGAAGCTTGCTGTTGGTGGTCACCACTGCCTGCTGACAGGCTGTTCACATGCCCTCGAAGGCTACCAGTGCCCTGAGGTATTATCCTATGTTAAAGGCCCAGTGGCCTAGCTCCTTCAGTTCTCTTCATTAAAGATAGAAAAAAAAAAATAGAGCCAACTCACATGTTTTCTTTTTTTTAATCCTTATTTTGGTATGTGAGGAAATCGGAGGTTTTACAGGAAGCATATTTCAGTCACAGAGAAGGAGACCATCAGGCTGTTCAAGGAAAACAGGAACAACCATGACACTTGTTCTTGGCAGTTACTACATAAAACTGCACTTCTTGATCATGCACAATGATCGCAGCATTTGACTAGGCTGTTGAAAGATGCCATTTCAGTCCTCATTCTTCAGTCTTTTGGACTTCTGAACTGATGACTCTTGTATCCCACCAGAAGACTTGAAATAGGGAGGCTGAAAAAGGACAAAAATAAGTCTGTGGGTCAAGGGAGTTCTCTCATCTTTTTTTTCTCAAGTTCTTCTTCATACAGAGGGTTATTAGGCCAAAATGACATTAAAGGTTAATATACAATCACGTAACTTCATCTCTGGAGACCCACCTAATTTTCTGCATTCATGCCAAAGATGTGTCTATATTTTGTCCAATCCTTTAAAGCCAGGACTGGCTTTGAGATCTCTTCTTAACGATCTGAGATCCCTAATCACTAAATCCAGACTCATGCTTGTGCTTTGTTATCCTCACTGAACCCTGGATTATCTCAGAGTATCAGAAATACTTTAAGCTAGGAAGGGTGGAGAGTGATGGGTGAGGAACTTCTGGAATGCCCCAAACATACCTTTTCTTAAAAGAAAAAGCCTGGTAAGGAGCTTTAAAAGTTGTTTAGAGAAAGCAGCTCATGTCAACACAGAGCTCGTAATTCACTTTTTAAGTTTATTCAGAACTACTAAACTTTTATCTGATGAAGGCAATGGCTCACAGTATGTGCAAAGCATGCTGGTAGCCTTCAAAGCTGTGGTCAGTTGGCAATTTAATCTGATCACTGCAGGATAGCCCTATTCTCGCATCAAAGGAGGAATTTTTTTTTTTTTTTTTTTTAGAACTTTCACGACTCTTCTACAGGAATTTGTCTTGCCTAAACATCGGTAGAACTTGCCCCTTAGATAAATGTGTATTAAATACTGAATTAAATGACAGTTACTGATAACAGATTGAAATAGCTGACCCATATTTTCAGGCTTGGATGATCGTTTCCCTAAAAAGATCATTATGTGACAATTCCAACATGAGCCTACAGCCAGGTAAAGACTTTTATATACACAGTGGTAAACACCTGTTCCTGTTCTGTTTCAGACATGTTCTTGGGTTTTCAGATGTTCATTATAAAATAAGTGTAGCGAACATTTCTCTTGCTTCCTAAGTCTGAAGATCAAAATTATTCATTTTAATTGCACTGTAGTGTAACTTGTAGAAATTTACTGCCAGGCTACTCATTAATGGACTACTTTTAAGGTATACAAGCCATACTAACTATTGTTGCTGAAAGAAACTGCCTGTGAGAATAGCTCATACATGAATTCTATGGCGGATATTACAGAACGAAAAGGCCAGCTTATTAGTAATTTCACATTCTTTCTTAGTGGCTAAATTCAGACCCAAATTGAGAATATTCATGCAGAGAGCTTTCCTGTTGTTAAATCTGCTGGCAGGGTTTGTCCCCCCACCATCTTGCCACGTGGAAAGAACTTCACTTTCCCTGTCTGGAAGCAAGCTGCAAGGCCTTCACTCCCACCTCGCTGTTGGCTGCCTGCCAAGAACTGACCTTGAAAAGAACAGAACTGTGCAGAACTCTGGTTATCTAAGTCCTCTCTTCTCTGTTTTTTTTTTTTTCCTTTTTCTCAGTTTGTGCCTATATATATAATAGTGTATAGTTGTATGGTTTTATTGTGTATTAAAAGTTTGTTTCAGTTTTTCCCGAAACTCAGACTGAGGTGTAAATTTCTTCCTTCCCCTTTAAAACCCTTCTGTCTCTGGTAAGACAGAGGGAATCGTTAAAGAATTCGAGGAGTTGTTACCTCAGTCCCTCGACCCTTAACATTTTTAACAAATGTTTTAACAAATAACAAGCACTGGAGTAACATAAGGGGAAAACAGTGTTTTGGTTGTGCTACTGCTCATTAGTGAAAATTGAGCTGGACTTGAATGAAGTGGTCCTGCTGTTGCCAGAATCCTGTCAGAAATTGTTGAGATCTAACGCTGATTTATCTGAGCACTCCAACTTATGCACTGTATGTGGGCCAAAGAAATCCCCTCTCTGTGCAAGATAAGAAATGCAGGCTCTTCAGCCTGTAGAAGAGAAGGCTCGGGGAAGACTTGTTGCAGCTTTTCAATACCTAAAGCAAGCCTATGAGCAAGATGGGGACAAACATTTTAATAGCTATAAGACAAGGGGCAATGGTTTTAAACTAACAGAGGTTATAAGGAAGAAATTTTTTACAATAGGGGTGGTAAAACACTGGCACAGGTTGCCCAGGAAGGTGGTAGATGCCCTATCCCTGGAAACATTCCAGGTCAGGTTGGATGGGGCTCCAAGCAACGTGATCTGGTTGAAGATGTCCCTGCTCACTTCAGGGAGTTGGACTAGATGACCTTTGAAGGTCCCTTCCAATCCAAAACATTCTATGATTCGAAAAACTCAGCAGTCACTGACTTAATTTTGAAATATTTTGTTCGAAAATAGTGGTAGTATAAAAACAGCTGCACCGACACGCACAAAACCTTGTCCTGTGATCAAAGTCTCTTATGCTTATCATGCATAAAGCTGGCATCTGTATCTAGACAGCCCACTAATTACTGAGAGTTTCTTTGTGCAGTGTTTTACATGGACCGATAGAGAACTAGATACATGTCAAAAGTCAATAGTGAAATTCTAGGCAATGGTATAATAGATAAGAAATAGAGTCATCAGATCTTACAAAGATTAAAACAGTAAAATATAGCTATGAGCCCTATGTATCAGAGAGAGAGTAGAAATCAAAAGAAAGTGTCAAGGCTTTAAATCTAAATGAGGAAAGACTATAGTCAATAGTGAAAGGAAAAAGCTGGAAGTACAGGGACTGGGGAAAAAGTATGGAAGTCAAGGACACAAACAAACTCCCACACTTCACAAACAAACCCAAATATTTCTGTTATCACACATGAGCATATTCTTATAGCTCTGGAAGATTATATCATCCTTCATTTCCTAATACCATGTCAAAATAATGGTTCAGTGCTTGTTTGAAGAAAATAATGCAACTTTTTGAATGTTGACCTAATTCCGAAGTGCACAAGTTCCCTTATATAGATACTATGTTCACGCCAATCTGATTCAGCTCTGTTTAGCTGTGGAGTTCAAAATGGTGTCATCCCATGAAACCAAAGCTTTCTTCTTTATCCCTCAGGAAGTCAGCTTCGTTAGCAGCAAGAAGTACAAGAATAATAATAAAAAAAACCCAACCAAACATCCGAATAATCATTCAAGGGAGGTAAAAACTGAACCTATATTTCTTACAGGTTCCCTAGTCTTAGTGCTTCCCTAGAACTTAGAATACTATAAAATCTGAAGGCTTAACATTTATGGTTACAAATGCCCAAGTGGATCAAATTGGAAGCAATCACTGGGTATCGAACTCCCAAGTAAGTATTACTTGACTGCCAAATCTAATGACCTTATACCAATTTGCAGCTAAGATCATAAAATTTTATTTTATCGTGTATTTTGGCCACAAACAGTATTCATTAGCAAAGGCATGGAAATGAAAGTGTGGCTGTAAAAACTTGGGATGAAACATGAAATTTAAGTCTAAAAACAAAGATAAATGTAGTAAATGCTGCTGTAAATGATGTCAATTTTCCTGATTACCTAATCCTGTGTAGTATATTATTAATTAATAGCCAAGCAATTAGAGATAAGAGCTGTGGGAGAAGAAATGCTCAGAGTTAGCAAAGAAATATAAATCTCCTCTCACACATCAGGTAGAAAAGGGTAAATATGCACAGCTACATGTACTTCAAAAGCATGTCAGCTGCATGCTTTTTCATGAACAAGAGGCCCACGAAGTGGCATTTCCATTGTTTTACAGAGACACAATCCAGCTGAATGAGCTCACTGTTTAACAGATGCCTGGTCCCATTCAGAGCAGTTACAGATGGAGCTAACCTGCACCTGGATCTGAGTTCAACCCGTGCATGAACGCTCTCTTGCATTTCCTCTCCCATCTGCAAGGAAAGGAGGGGTAGGTTTGCACATTCAGCATGTTTCATTGTCACCATGTGAGTTTTATACCTGCATAGCAGCACCTTCTTGTTTGAAATGCCACTTGTTATCGAGCCAATCAGGCTAATGTCCTGGAGGGTCTTGTTATCCATCCCTAACCACAGTGATGCGAATAAAAGTGTAAGAGGAAGCCTGGTCTCCTTCTTGTTCCACTACCATGGCACCAGTGGATAGGATTCAGCTCACCTATCCTTAAGACATCAGCAGTTCAGATATGTACCTCTGGACCAGTTATCTAGCTCCCTTTGCAGCCAGCAGAGAGAAATGTCCACCACTGGCAGTCTGTTCTATTTTGAGTTTCAGCTTTGTGACAGGATGAATTGCTCTATACAAATGCTTATTTTTTACTTTCCCTCTCCCTCAAAACCCTCTCTTCCTTCAAAAAAAACCCACAAACAAAACAAAGAACAAAACTCAACAGAGGAATATTATGAATAAACTTTTATGTGAAATTTTACTTGAGTGTCACCTTGCTTTAATAAT
This sequence comes from Buceros rhinoceros silvestris, assembly GCF_000710305.1. NCBI lineage: Eukaryota > Metazoa > Chordata > Aves > Bucerotiformes > Bucerotidae > Buceros > Buceros rhinoceros. The sequence goes on along the minus strand of NW_010426550.1, from coordinate 71,063 downwards.
GATAATAATAACACACAGCAATGTGAGAGCCCAAAACAAACCGGTGAAATATCTGTTGTGCATTGTGAAAGGAGCATTACTTCATTTTAAAAGAAACAAGTATTTCCAAGTCAAATATTTCAAAACTTCTCATTTTAAGAAAGATTTTTTGTAGCAAAAAAATGAAAAATATTCCCATTCTATAAGGCCTTTTCGTAAAGCAATTTCAGTATGCTACATTTCAAAACTGCAGAAGGTGTGAAAACCCCCTTCCAAATCTTGTGCCAATTATTTCTTTGGGAAATCTTTGGAAAGAAAAACAAAAAAGGTTGTAATATATTTTCCAATCATTTTTGTTTATGCCATTGTGAGGAACCAAATTTGTACCTAAATATTGAACATAGGAAAGTTCATTCGCAGGCATGATCATCCATGTTCTCCTTATCTGTATATACCCTAGACCTTCTCTGCCATTTCTAAGATAAATGATCAGAACAGCACAATATTATCAAGATTTGGAAATACAATTATTTCAGACTATCTTTTTTTTTTTTTCTACTTCAGTCTCAGATAGTTTTTCCAATAATTTTTCTCTGTGCACTGCATTTTTAGCATCTACTGATGTAGAAGCAGCTTCTTTAAACCACTAATAGTGTAGAGCATGACACAGCAAAAATAAGGTTGTACAATTAGGTGCTAATTACTATCTACATGCCTTAACCATTGTAACTTGTTCATTTATTTTTATCCAACTCCATCATTCCTTTAGCTCTTCTTGAAAAGAAACACTACTGTAGTAGGCTTTTGGGGTTTTTTGGTTGCAGAGATGCTCAGTAAAAGTTCTGATAAATATAGGAATTATTATGACAGCAAAACACCGTCAATATGAGGTCTGGATCATCTTGTGCTAGTGCTCATCTCTCTGGATTTATTACAAAGGGAGTTTAGGAAAGCTAAGATCCTGATGCAGGAATGTCAGATAATAGGTAGACACTTAGAGTGAATGGATCCAAAATGTAATTTCTCTCCCTGCGTAGAGAGAGACACCAGCAAAAAGAGAGAGACCATCATTTTACAAAACTAACACAAAACCTGAGCATCATCCAGAAAATATTTCTCTTAATTCAGCATCAGTTCCTGAGTTTAAACCTGTTTAAAAGTCAATCTGACGATCTTCTGAATTAATATTATCATAAATATGAGGTTTCATGAATCTGAAAGAAAAAAATGTTGCAAACTTTTAATCTAGATTTTGTGGTTTGAATTATCTACCATTCCTAAAGGAAGAACAAGAACGTCAATAAACAATTAATAAAAGTGAAGGAAGATAAGGAAAATTCACTCTTGGAAACTGATTTTTTTCCTATCCCCATTTTTCCTTTGCTCAGTTGATGAACCTACAAAATGGTGAATTCATATCTATATTTTTTGCTCTGAAAATGTGAAGAATGTCCTAAACTTAATACCTTGACAAATAAACTTCTTTGCACACTTTGTCAAAACAGAATGAAAGAAACAGAAGGTGGGAGTTTTTTTACTAATCTCTGTGGTTCTCATTTCTTTCTTGAATTATTCCACTAGAAGAAAAATAGGAAAACAGGGAGCTAGGAAGGTATATAAGTGAGTAGGCAGGCAAGATGAAATGTAGGAAAGCAGGAAGCTGTGAAGAAAGCAAAAGGTTTGATATTTTAAGTTAAGGAATTTTGAAATGTCAATATTTCAGTCTTTTTATAAAAGATAAAACTTCTTTGTAACCATCTCAATTTCAAACACCTATAGAAACTTTTTTTATCAGTTTCTCTGAGGGCAAGCATCTGGCCTAAATTTAATTTTCACTATCAAAGCTTCTGCACATACATAGATGTGTGTGTATGTGTATGCATGTAAAACCAAATGTAGAGAACTAGTGGATTTACACTTCTTTTATAATTAAGTTCATGTTCCTGACTACTAAGAAATCACCCTATTAAGTCTTCTCATACAAGCAGTAGGTGGGCTTAGAGTTTGCATTTTCTTCCTTATTTAAAACGTATATATTAATGTTTGAAAATTCCCAATCGATGTACGTAGCACATTGAGACTGAAGCCAGGAGCACAAAGCCACTGCCAGCAAAAAAAAAAATGAGTATGTAAAACAGGTTCAGTTAGTTCTACATCAAAGTTTTCTATTGCTTCATAAAAGAAATCTACAACAATAGCAGGAAATTGTAACAAATATCTAATGGGGGAGGGGATAGCTTGCTAACCTAATCTTATTCTTATTTAAATTAATACATATTGTAATAGTCTGTGAGCACTTGCGTGCAATTACAGTCATATGATTCTTAACAGAAACCTCCCAAAAAACAGAAGAAAGGGAAAGCGGTCAGGGCCACCCACAGGGAAGCAAGAGAGGCAGCCTGCCCCAGATACCTCCTGGGGTAGAAGAAGGAGAGGTCACTCTGTAGCATGGGGATTTCCCAGATGACAGCAGCTTTTGTCATATAAGGGCTTAGTCCGACGACTTCTGAAAGCACTTGATTTATTGTGAAAATGTATTGAGTGTGAGCCTGTTTGTAAAACCTTGGCTGTCCCATGACTGAGTTTCATGGTGCAAATGGTCATATCTGAGATTTTCAGGCATTTGTCTATCCTTGAGGAAAAGTCCTGCAATACTGTTCCCTTAAAAGGTATGTTACACATCTGGAAATCTTGGGCAAATCAACTAGTTTTTCAAAAACCACCTGCACATGATTTGTAGGCTGGACAGAAAAAAAAAGGGGGGAGCGGGTGGGAGCACTCAAAATTTGCTTGAACGAGAGTAGCCTAGAACTAAGGAAGCATTTGACGGTTATAGTCAGCAAAGAAGAGCATGTAGAAATGAAACTTTGAGGAAGTGTTGACATGTCCCTGGTTCAGATTGCTGCTACATTATACTGCCTGACTCTTTCATGATGCCAATGCCAAAGATGGTATCACTATACGTCACAGTGTGAGCATTGTTCTTAAACATTTCGGACAAGGGATGCTGGGCAAAAGGAACCCTTGAAATACACTCCTCTCTTCCATTTCCACTTGCAGAATGAGAACCTCCTGTTGACACTCTCCCTTTCACTCAACTTGCTAACTTACAAGTTAGGTGTACACTAACAAATTAAATGCTGTCAGGAATCATTCCCAGGCACTGACACATAATCATCTATACTGTTAAATTGTGAAGTGTCTATGGCATGTGTCAGGCACTTGCCAACAAGTATTCTCCTGAACAATACCCAAACATGGTTCAGAATTTAGCATGAACCAGGGACCATTCCCAACAGGGAATGAGCACATGAGCACTGCTGGCTCATGTCCAACCTGCTGACCCCCAAAGTCTTTTATGCAAAGCTACTTTCTATGCAATTGGCCTCCAGTCTGCACTGCTGCCTGTGGTTAACTCATCTCAGATGCAGGATTTTTCATTTGTCTTCTTTGAACTTCCTGAGGGTCTAGTCAGAGCATTCTCCAACCTGCTGAGGTCCTTCTGACTAGCACTACTGTGTCAATTTTTCTTCCCAATTTAATATAAACTGCAAATTACCTGAAGGTGTACTCCAACCCAGTGTTCAGCTCAATAATGAAGGCATTAAATGTTTCTGGGCCAAATATTAATCCCCACAGGACAGAAATAGTAACCATCACCAGCTGGATTTTGTTCTGCTGATCACAACCGCTTGAGCACGGTGGTTAAACCAATCTTTCATCTACATGATCATCCATTTGTACAGTCCGTATTTCACCAATTTGGTTATTGCAATGCTCTTCCAATCTGTGTCAAAGCCCTTCTTGGATTGAAGCCAAACAACAACAAGTATTCTGTCCTTGTCCACCAAGCCACTGAAGGCAATCAACATGGTCAGGTATAACTTCATCACTGATAAACTCACATTATTGCTCTTCTTTTGTGCTGTTGAAACCAAATGCCATTAGATAACATTGTCTCAGCTCTAGAGAGAGGATTAGAAGTAAAGAAGGAGAGTGGTAAAGCCACCAAAAGTCCAGACAGTCAAGAGAAGGGAGGACTGGACAAGGAAGTGTGGGGGGGGTGGTGTCCTTAAGAAGGGGTTCTATTAGGGCCAACAGGAGTGTAAAAATGTAGAATCAAGAAAAGTGTGAGGCAAATTGTAAACCTAACACTGTCAAGTTCACCACTAAACCATGCTCATAAGTGCTACGTCTACACATCTTTTAAACACCTCCAGGAATGGTGACTCCACCACTTCCCTGAGCATCCTATTCCAATCCTTGATAAACCTTTCAGTGAAGAATTTTTTCCTAATATCCACCCTAAACTACCCCTGGAGCAACTTGAGGTCATTTGTTTTTGTCCTATCAACTGCTGACTGGGAGATGAGACCAACAACCACTTCACTACAACCTCCTTCCAGGAAGTTTCTCCTGAGCCTCCGTTTCTCCAGACTAAACAAACCCAGTTCCCTCAGCTGCTTCTGATAAGACTTGTTCTCTAGATGCAGGTAGTTGCAGTGTCATTTGGTATGATGTAAAATTAGAACCATAGCACTGCATGATGTGACTGTATCATCCATCACTATTTCAGAAACACAGAACATCACAGTACCTCTGACATTCATTGTAAACTGTGTAGCTGAGGAAACAATCCTGGTCACTGACTCAGATCCTAGTGATCATAGATCCAGATCTTGAACAGAGAATCCAATGAGTACAAGAAATGCCAGTAATTAAATTCCACTGGCTTTCAATGGAGATGAGAGACTAAGTGCATATCTTCTCATATAGTATTAGGGTATGAGGGCCCTTGAGGTGTGCAAGGAGAGACAAGCAAAAGGGAACTACTGAGAGAAGAAATACTTCCTAAAGGAATTTAAGTGTTACAGGAAGTGTGAAAATTTCACATGTACAAGCATAACTTGGAGCACAAATCTCATCTATAAGTGTAATTTCAGTAATAGAAATCTAAGTTTTACTGCTTTTCACTGGGTGTGTCTGTTAACAGTGTAGCCTAAGACTCATATTTGTGGGGCCAGGGAGACAAATCTTTATCTAAACTGTGTAAGTTCCTCTTTCCAAACAGGTGCCAAAGGTGAAAAAGTATGGGAAGAAGAGAAGATTTTTAAGGAATTCAGAAAACATTCATTCTGCATCTTCATGCAGTCAACCGAGAGAAGGAAAATAATCTAACAGCATACTAAAAAGGGGCTCATCTTTCCAAAAAGAAGATGTTTTCTGTAACATGACCTTTGAGTGACCCATAATATCCCAGTCTGTGGTCTCTATAATAAAATAAAAAAGATAGAGATTTCTACATAAAGCTGTGACATATCCCTGCTGGCTCAGAGATGCTACATTGTGCTGATTATGTTGATGCTTCCTGCATATTGCTGTACTTGGCACAGGATCACATGAGAGGCTGAAGCACTATTTTTTGCTGGCATAGAGCCACAGCAATAGTAAGGAATAGGACAGAGAAGTGCTCTGAGATATCTGTATTCTTTTCAAAGAAGAAAAGAATAGCTCAGTGCCTAAATGTTGCAAGTTCCTCACTGTCAACCCAAGAGAATTAATCTCATTAATACTGCAAGGTCACTAGGACAACTATTCTGCATTAAGCACCAGCATCACCAGCAAAATGAGCATGTGATGGGTAACTGGCTTCTCTCAGCGCTATGTTGTAGCTCCAGTAAGCCTTTTCCTGTAGGGCAAAAGGATTTTGTCACCCAAAAATCACGTGCCACACTCTATGTTACAAGCACTGTCTGTTGCAAGCAAGGTTTTAGGCAGTTTTAAAACTCAGCTCCTTCTTGCCTGGGAGCTTGTATGATTTTCTTGTTTGCTGCATGCTGCCCTGCACCACTGGGATAGCAGAGGTGATGTAGGTGACAGATTTGGAGTTGGATCACTCTCATCAGAGAGATCTTATGTCAGTCTCCGGACCATGAGGCCTGGGGTGAGGTAGCTCAGAGTGAGCTTTTGCAAAGTCTCCAGTAGCTGAAAGCTGCTGTTCCACAGATGGAATTTCCTATGAAGTTGTTCCACTGGACTGAAACATGGCATTTTGTTTCTCTGTATTTTTTTTTAAGAAGGAGAGCTGAACTTTCTCCAAAATGCAAGTGTATTCTTCCCTAGGTCCCTCAGAGCAACTACCAGTTACATATATTACATGCAGAAAGGATTATGTATTCAAGTTCCCTGTGACACTCAGAGGATCACCACAAGATCCCTTGCAGTCTGAAGTTCTTATTCTTTAGGCTCTATTTTTGTATCATTTTCTCTGCAACATGAAAAAGGTTTCTGTGAGTTAAAATCCACCAATAAGAATAGCTGATTGTTAAATCCAAGCTGAGCTCACAGGGGGAGGACTCTCATGGTTGCCTAGGTCTGTACAGGGCATAGAGAAGGCAGGTCATGACCTATATCTTCATATCTCTGAGGAACAACTGTGCTATAAACATCATCAATAATCAGGTAAAATACAAGCAAGTATCTTCTCTGAATGTTAGTAGTTACCATGCACAAAAACCTGCACAATGGTGAATTTCAGCTAATCAGATTATGTTTGTAAGATAGTTTGAAGGTTCACAGTTTTTAGGAAAGTTATGCCAGAATACGAGCAATAAATACCTGAAAAACGTAGAATTTGGAAGGATTGAATCAAAAATCATTGGTGCTCTGAGTGATTCTGGTCCTATTCAAAAAATTATGAACTCACTTCAAGCTCACAGTGGGAATTTTTGACTTCCCACATCCCTGTAGTTCTTGTATCTTTTTTTTTTTTTTTGAAAGAAAATATAGCTGTGTTGTGGATTGTGGATACAGTGGCATGATAGTATTATGTGTCACATAGAAACAGCTCCCTTTCCAGAATTAACATCAGTAGTAAATTTCCTTCTTTATATTTCTCTTATAGAAATATTTTTTCCTATAATGCTTTTGGATTTGGAAGCAACAAGACTGCCTTAAAGGGGTCGTTAGCTATTTCTGATTATACATCTCTCTGTTATTGGTGTAAGTGCTTGAAATCTGTTCTTTTTCCCTATTCAATATCTCGGGTGATTGAGTCCCTCTATTATCAACGTATGGTAACATCATACAAAGTTCTTGTTAATAAAAGATTGTCTTACGTATCTGCAGAGCAAGGTTCTGTCTTTGGATCCTCAGTTTTATAGTTTCTATTGACTTTGGTCAGAACTGTTCTCAAGTTGGAGAGCCTGAACTGGGTTGTCGCTTGCAAGTTCCAATTTAATGAAAAATCTTGTTTATAATTTTTGGCAAAAAGGGGAGAAACTACCATCTTGACTAAAATCTTTGGGTAGAGAATGTGTGTAGCAAAATGAAAACAAGACATCATCTCATCTCCCTGCATAGTTTGGCAGTTTATGAAACAACCAAAAGGAAACTGCGTGTGGCCTGAGCCAGGCCACGCTAAAGAAAGCTCTATAAGCAGACAGTTATGGTTGGTTTCAACACAAGGAGTCAAATGGCTGTTCCTAGGATTAAGACTTGCATTCATTTTTTTAAGAAATAAAAAACCCAAATGAAAATGTCCCTGTTATTAACATTGGAAGAGTTGGCTACTGTGCACATACAGTATATTTCCATTACATTTTATAATCAATTCATAAAGCTGCAGGCCAACATTCCGTAGACATACTGCTGGCCATGAATGACGTCCTTATTGTGAAATGGGATGGAAAATGTACTCCTAAATGCACAGTGGACACATTTTGCTAAATGCTAACAACTGGGACATTTTCATTTGTTTTTGCTTATTACAAAAATAAACAAAGTAAACAAAAGGCATGAGTGCAAAGCAAGGGAGTTATTAAAAAGAGCCTTTCACTTAAGTCCTTCTGGCTTAGCCATCTTCTGTACAATTTAATTTCTAGTGGGTATTCTCTCAGCTGGTTCCATTTAGTTTTGACTACCAGATGTGAGCGTGGGTCCATTTGTTGGCTTAAAGAGACAGCAATGTAGGCAATTAGAGCACTCTCAAATCTTTAAAGCATTGTTTTGCCATTGTAAGAAGCATCTTTTTTTTTTTTTTTTCTTTTTTTTTTATAATTAAGGCAGTTTTGGGAATGTGCTGCCTAGTGAAGAGCAGGATTCATGCGTGAAGTAGTCACCTCTTATAGGTGGAAGACAGGCATTTCCCTTCATAAATGCTCAGCTCAAGCTGCCAGTTTAAAGGCAGAGTTTAGCTGTGCAAGAGCTGCTAGTTCTATGGGGACAGAACAGTCTCGGGGCTGGAGGGGGTGGGAAATCTGTAATGTATTTTGTGTCCTATAGGGAATACCAGAGGGAGGAGCAGCTTCCTCCCATCATTTATAATTACACACAGCAGTCTGGCCATCAGATTTAACAGGGCCTGAACATTTTGGAGTTTAAAGTACAAAGGTATTAATTTACAAGGAGATCCGGGTCCCTTGTGCAGCTGCGTGGAAGACAGGAATTTAGAATCACACAGGATTTTCAGATTTCACAATTTGCCCTTGTTCGCTTTTGGAAAGAAACCTAGCTATTTCAAAGGACTCCATGAAAGACAATGAGAACGGTTTGAGGTCAGTCAAAGCATTGTATTACAGTTTTGAGTCTTGTATTATATACTATACTATATATTAAAAACAAATCATGCAAAGAGTCAGTCTAAAATCAAAACAGCTTGCTCCGGAAAGCTGGAGGAGGAGGCTTTGGCTGTGTCCACACGAGCAAGTCATGCAGCCCAGGAGTGGGTCTGCAATGAGAAGCTGTTGGTGTTAAGGACCTGACATCTGTAGTATACACGTTTTGGGGTTTTTTGCTTAACACTAACTTTAGTTTGTTCCCATGGTTTGTAACTGGAGTACATTAGCTGTGCTTCTGGAGCACATCTTCCAGTTGAATTTAATCTGAAAGGAATCCAGTTCTTTCGCTCAGAGACCGCTCCATGATGTGAACTGGAGTGTGGTAAGTGGGAACAAACGGGAGATTAGTTTCAAAAGTGTACTCAAGAGCCGAATGAACATGCTGAAGTAGATTCTCCCTTTTTCTACCTTTTAAAGGCCAAATTTGAGAGAGGAGGACATTTTTTCTTCCAGCTTTTTCAACTCTAACAGAAATACACTTTTTGACAGAAAGCTTTAGGGAGTTCTTTTTGCCAGCTTTATTTAATGTTTCTCCTTTCAGCATGAAATCAAACAAGAAGCAGGCACCCGTTTCAATACCCTACTCCACCCCAACCCTATCGAGTGCAGGAAGGCTTCTTCAGGCCTTGAATTGTTCTACAGAAATGTCAGCAGATTCTGCTGTTTCTGGCAAATGCCCAGGGGAAACACATGGGAAGCATGTGCCGTGAGTTGGGGTGGGGGTATTATTTTCTTAATCGTTGCCACAACTGTGCTCAATTCTTTTTTTTCCTGAAATGCCATTGAATTCAATTTGAACACAAGCGTTACTCCTCCTTGCCCCTCTGCTTCTCACCTTGGAAACTCTTCCACCAAAAATGTCTGCCTCATTCAACTGACATAAAAAGAAGTTGAAGTAGCTGAAAAATTACACTGTATAGGAAGCTAAACTGTTTTGTGCTATCTGTTCCTATTTGTCTTTTTCCTTTAAAACAAAAAATTAATAAAAACTCCTCTCCCTACAGCAGTAGTCTTTTAGAACTTGTGTATCAGTTACTTACAAACTGTCATTGGTTTTCCTGATATTTTTCTTTTTCAGGTAGAGCAAACCATTAAGCATATGGCCAATATCAAAGTGGCAGGAAGGGAATTTCCCAACATCAAGAAGTTTATTTAACTGGGTTTTGGTTTCAGGTCCATTCCTTTACATTCCCAACTAAAATAATTGCTTCTGGTGCAAGTGTCAGCTGGATCATGACTAATTTTTTATTATACAAATAAAGATTTTTCTGGATTTCTTTTGGGACCAAAACACTAAAAGCATCCTAACACTAATAGGAATTTCAGAAACAAATTCCTGCTTGGTTTTGAGCAGTTTAAACTGGAATTAGTGTTTGGTTAATTAGCGGAACTTAGAATTAGTGCCTACTGATATCCCGACTGGAATTTTTGCTGGTTTTAAAACAATCTAAAAATTTTATCCCATATGTCCATTCAAGCAATAAGATACCCTTTTATTAGAATACAGTCAGGGGATTCTGATTCTAGCACCAAAGCATGATATAGATTGTTACAGAAGTACCTTGATTATATGAAAACTTGCTTGTGCATATTTGTTCCCTGGTTTCCAATTCTGACTGTCTTTTATAGTGGATTAAGTCCCCGTTTTGCACTGTCTGTACAAAGTAGTTTCTGAGTACTTAAATCATTTCCGCAGATGCCTGCGAATATTCAAACCTGGAGAAAGGGCAGTGAAGTTTCACGTCAAAGCTGTGGCAAGGGTTCCTGAAAACCGGGAAAGCTAGAGTGCAAATTTCCATATTTCACGAAGGAGTGATGGAAAGCCCTAACAAAATGAGTGTACCTAGAACCAGCTCACCCATCCTTCTGGAAGATTAGAGGAAAACAACACTGGGGCCAGAAGCATGGTGTTCAGCTGCAAAGCAATTCAGCCAAGAATATGGCAATTATTATTAAATGTTATTGTATCTTTTGGTCTTTATTTATTTTTTTCCTAAATGACCTTACTGTTTAAATAAGGGCGTTTACTGGGCTAAGGTCTTGACCCAAGATAATCCTTTTGGCTGTGGATATTGTGATAGAAATACCCATAGCAACCATAGAGAATTTCATAAAACATTTGTTTGCTTCTGTTTAGCTAGAAAAGTCTAAATAAAAAATGTCATATATATCTGGTGTGTGTTATACATTGTGCCATAAATGTCATTTGTTAGTTGTTTCTCTTTTTGTGGTTTGGGAGGAAATTCCAAATGTAGCTGAGAGAATCTGGCTTTAAACAGAGAGCTCTCATTCACTATTGAAATGCATTCTGGGAGGACTGCAAGATGTTTTCTGCAAGCTAAATTTGCCTGTACATGATAAGAAATATTTTAGGAAAGCATAGTAGAGCCAGAATAACTGAGAAAACACAAAGACTGAGTTTCTTAAAGGAGTTTGCTTATCACAAACCAAAAAAAAAAAAAGTGTGGATTCATCAATACATTCACAATTGGAAAAATTCCTCGGAAAGACAGAGATAGCAAAACTTTTTGATAGCAAAAATGTTTTTTCTCTAGGATAAATTCTTTACAAGCCTTGTCCCCAGCAAGGCTTTGTCTAAAGAGATATTCCCCAGAGGACTTCCCGAGAAACTTATAGATGGTATCATGTCGCAAACACTGTTCAAGGCTACGTTTTATCTTGTTTGATTTGTGACATGAAACATATAACAAACATATCAGCACAGAATAATCCTAGTTTGAGACTGCTTTAATTTACCTCATACCCAAAAGGAATGTAACTAACTGTCCAAATCGGAATTATCTTCCAGCAGTGACAAGGCTGCATTAATGACAATAGCTGGCAAAGCTTTGATTTTGTCTCTCACCTGGAAAACAGCATTGACAGTAGCGTAATGTGGCACTGTAATGCAGTGCTAGGTCAGTGGGAGACAGAGAGATTTCCTTAATGACTAATGCTGAGGTTTTGAAAAACCCTGTTTCACAAACTTTCCTCTGAGTTTGGGTTCTTGATCAGTCCTACAGGATTTGTTCAGAGGGGACGATATTAAAAATTATAGCGAACTACAGGTCTAATTAAGGCATTCTTCCCTTACCTCATCACGAGCTATGTTCCAGCAAGAGTCCAGGGAGACTCTGAATTCAGTCATTTTCATAACAGAGCTTGATAAGGTCAATAGAACTTTATGACACAGTGGTAGATGGTTACCTGCTGAGCCAGGAGGTCACTTTTGAGTTATATTCTATGCTTGTCACGTGGGAAGAAGTACTTCTGTGGCTGAGATACGTTCAGGATGTAGATGTTCTCATCTGATAAGGCTTCAAGAAGAAAAGGAGAGAGTGTCCTCTGACATAGAGACCAGGCTGTATGATGCTATTAGGTAGGATATCACAGGGAAGAGCTCTCGACATGTCAGGTCAAAAGGATTTCTTTAACTCATTTTATCTCTTGAATTTTCTCTAAACTGTAAACGTAACACGAACTTTGATTAAGATCAAAATATTGAAATTAATTTTTAGATTTGATTTTTAGCTTTCAGTAAGTGTAGAAGCAAGTAAAATCCATCTGTCCATGAAACTGATGTCCTGCTGTTTTCACCGCATGCTATAGGTGCAAGCTGGTATGTCAAAGTACAGATTGGCCCAGGTACTGGTAACTGCTTGTGCAAAATACAGTAACAAAAAAGAAGCAGGAGTTAATCTCATTCTGGAGATATGCCAAGCACTGCTTAAATCAGGAGCTGAGTCAAAGGAACTGAGGACATTTTGACATCTTGATCCAAGTAGGAAGAAGCCTTCAAAGGCAGCTCGAGGCAAATTCACTGGCTGCACACATTGGAGTACTATCAAAGGAATCTTTGAGGTAACCCAGCCAGCATAGTGAATAGAAAACCTCAAGTCTATCTGCACTTCAAGGCTCACTGTAAGTCATGCTTATTTTCAGGATGGCTTATTCCCTACATTTTGCATGGCCCAACCATTTCTGCTATATCTTCTATTGTTTGACAGCTCAGTGACTTTTCTAAAAATGCAAGAGTCCAGTATTGCATGTTGCAATGTGGTATGGGATGTGAGTCCAGGCTGACCATGGGAGCAATGGAGGCAAGTTGGAATAGATTATAAATATTTTCTGGGCTTCAAGTTCTGACATACACAATCCGTTTCTAATAATGACTGGATAATATGTGCTTACTAAGGAGAAGAAACATCTTTTCTTGTTTCTTTCTTGGGCATCATTGCTTACACCACAGGTGTCAACAGACCGAATGGTTATAAGACAAGTCTCAGAAGTGCTAAAAAAAATGGTTTCATATAATCAACAGTTAATGAGTTTTAGTTTTAATAAAATTAAAACAAAGCACTATGAGCGGCTTTAAAAGTAAACGGATGATAAATAATAAATACCAATTCAGAAGAAAGAAGACACTGTTTGCAATGTAATTGGACAAGAGAGAAGTATTCACACAGAGATTCCAGAATACTTTCTGAGAAGAATGAACAGATGGTGCTTCTGCAGATATTCAGAGTATTTTATCTTTGACAGAAATATTTACAGCATAAAGCACAAAAGCCACCCCTCATATTGCAAAGCCAAGTCCAAGCAATAAAGCTGGAAGGAGAAGATAGGAGAGCTCAACTGTTAGCCTTCCTTCATTGCCAATATGCTTTATATATATTTTTTTTTTTTAATCAATGGTCGTAAGATAGCCAAACTACTATAATCCTGCCAAAGGAGCATATATTGAAGACATTTGTTTTCAGTTACTTAAACACAATCAATTGATACAAAAATTTAGTGCTGTTAATTGCTGTCTTTATGTGTTGCTAAAAGAAGCTGCAATAGTTTTTGAGTGACTATTGTCTGAAATGGAATATTTTTCTGCCATTTTACAAGCCAGGATCAGCAGAGCAATTAACAGCGCCTACCTGTTAATGTCTATATCTCTGAACTGACTGTCCTTGGATCCTAAGCCCACACAAGAATTTCAGTCATTTTGTATGGTCATGAAAGATGTGGAAAATGCTCAGTACCTCAAAGATGGGCAACCCTGAGATACAGCTTTACTTGGGTAGAGCTGTTTCATATTATCCACAGATATTTGAACATATTCTGGTGGTTCAGTGCATTACAGAATAAAGACATTTGGTGCTGAATAGTGCACTGTCCCATATAACTGTATAATGGAAAATGATGTGATGTTTATCTCATGCCACTGATTTTAAAGATATATCACTTTAAATCTGAATGTTCCCTGCAAGATAGTATGCTCAAGTGAACAGAAATAATAGATCATAATGTATGAATATGAGCATCATCTTGGCTATTGTAGTAGTTCGATCATACAGGTGGTTTTCTTAGAAAAAGAAGACCTGTGATTTCTGCTATGCTGTAAGATCACCTGCCTCAAGTACCAAGTATCACAGGTTAAGAAATACTTGTTCTTGAAAAATCCATTGTCAGACTCAAATAAATAAAAAAATGCTTTAACAGGTTATATTTCTGTTTTACTGTTCTTTAGAAAGGACTAGATGTCTTAAATGCTCCATAAAGCACAGCGTTTTGCTTCAACGGGTGGCATTCATTCTATCTCAACTTCAACCATCTAAGTTATTGCTGTGAATTCTCCTTGGGGGTACCCTGCTTACTCTTGTGACCAGACATTGAATTTACACTAATAAATTTTGGTTACCGAATTTGGGTTATATTCCTAAAGTGAACAGAATAGCACCATTCTAAGCTGTTATTTTAATCTTTGGGTTAGTAACATCAGAAAACTATTATCTCCATCATGACACTGCTTAAAACCAGGTTGGGCTTGATATGTCTGTTTAATGTATAAGATAAATATGAGCACCTCCTGTCTCATGAGATTGAGACTTGTCTCAACAGACAGCTGAAGGGCTTTCTCTGTGGAGAAAAGGCACTGCTTTTCTTATCCATTCTTCCATGGCCTCACCGTAGACTTGAACAGACAGCCCAGGTGTCCTGGGGCTGGATTCACAGTTAATGTTAGTTTTAACCTGCAGACTCTTAATAGCTATGACAGGTTTCTCAAGCTGAAGACAGGTCCAGTGGTTCATCCAAGAAGGTTAGTTAAGGGTGTTCAACACTAGTTTTTAATCAGCAGAGGGGGCGTGGTGGTGTAAGATTTTTTTTTTAAAAGGGAATGATGTATCTTTGTTATCTTTATCCATGCAGTTGTCTTCTAGTAGTATACAAATTATTCACTCAAGTGTGAAGTCTATACTTATGACTACTGGGTAATATATAAAGACAGAGGTAGGTCTGATCTAGTGGAAGATGTCCCTTCCCAGGGCAGGAGGGTTGAAACTACATGATCTTTAAGGTCCCTTCCAACCCAAACCATTCTATGATTCTGTGATTTCACTTGGAAAAGTTCTCTGCTCAAATGGAAGGCAAGTGGTGGAAAAAGACAAACATTCTACTATACAAGTTTTATACTTTATGTAATTGAATAAAGTTCAGCTTTGAGACATTAATCACTAAATATCATTCAGTATGTATTGCTTTATGATCTGAGATTTTGTATAATACCATTTCTGTTTAAAATATTAGGAAGTATTTTCCAAGAAAACACATAATTCTATTTTTCTGCCTGTCATTGTTATTAAGATGAAAGAATCACATATGAATTGAGGGCAAAGATATAATTCCAGCATCTGAGTGAGGCTTTGAGCTTGGTGAACAAGTTTTTTCCAAGTTTTTGCTTTGAGTGGTTATAATTTCCCTTTCACTGATGGGAGGAAAGGACTTACTACCAATACTCTTCTGAACTAATAACCGTGATTATTAGTTGAAGATTCAAGATTTTCTGGTCATTTTACCTCAAAGTTGAATTGATAAGTTTATTATAGCATGTTGTCATTATCAAGACTGTGACCAGAAGTGTTCATTTGGAAAAGGGTCCCACCAGTAGAACAAACTGTCCTGTGTAACAGAAGAAATAACATCAAAATAAGGAGTTATCTCAGGCCAAGGAAAATAAAATACTATTTAGCATGGGAAAAGGACCTCAAAAGAAGGACCGCAGAGAAGTAGGATTGACTGGTTGCTTTGACTCAACAGAGGGCTTGTGCATAACTCAGACTTTGCTCTTAAAAACAAGCTTATTCCCTTTCCTATTCTCCTTAACCGTTACCCAGTTTTCCTTCTGCATTCTTAATGTGTCAAAACCAAATTGCAAATCATGTAACATAAAACATGAAGGAGGTTTGTTCAACCTTCAGGCTTTACCCCATGAGACTTTGAGTATCCTTGACTCCATCCAGTTCCTTAAAGATTCAAACCATTTAATATATATTATGTCATCCCTCCCACTGCAGTTTTGTGGCACACTGAGCTTACCTGGAGATTATTAAGATCATTAAAGTAATGGAAAAAAAAATGTGGCATAAGAAAATTCCTGCACATACACACCTGGATTCCTTTGGAAAGCATGTCAGCTTTGCTAGACATCAGTGGCAGTGATAGACAGTCATAATACGCAGACTTCAATGGGTCGGGACAAATTAGTATTAATAAAATGTACAACTGGATATAAGCAACATAAGATCTACAGATGACCTTTCCTTAGACCAATCGATATATCTATTAAACCACACAAATCCTTTGGTGCACTTGTCCCAGATTAGGTCTAAGATGTAAAACCTCAGTTTCAGGCATGAATAAGCCTTTCCATGCCTGAAAACTTGTATTTCTTTTTCTGATTTTTTCCAGAGCTTCCAATTAAATTATTCTTTTACTTAAAAGAAAAGTATCCGGCTTTCCTGAGACTGTGTTCAGTTAGCAGCCCAGAGTTTGAGATCTTATGTTGAGCTGGGCAATTAAAAAACTGGGATTCTGGGCCCATGGAAAAAGTTTTGGAAGTACAGGTTTAGGCCATCATGCCAGATAAAGGGTGGAGAGAACTGTGTTATGAAGCTAATGGATCCGAGTGGCCGTCCATGCCACCAATATCAGCTTTTTATTCATCCAAACAAGGTCCTGTAAGTCCCAGACACCTCAACTATCCTTCTTCCATCTATGCTCAGTTCACAGAGAAATATGCCTCTCTTACCCCAAAATATTGGCAAGCGTATCGGGAATTAAAATTTCTAATAAAAATAGTTTTATTTTGGACTTCGTTTAGACTGCGAAAGATTTGGCATCTATGACACCTGATGTGGCTGCTGTCTACTCTGTTTGTGCTGTTTCCCCTTCATCACAAGGTTTTACAAGATAATATTGAGTCTTTTAAATTTAATTAGAACCTTATTTGATTCTCTTTCTGGATCTGGCTCTGCTAATCACAGTCTGAATCCTTTTAAGTTCTCCATACCCAGTAAAAATATTATTAGATGGCTCTTTATTGTGGTATTGCACAATCTAAAATGCATGCTTCTAATTTGAAAATATTGTACGTGTCACTTCAGCATGGATTTCAGAGAGAACCATAGCTGGGCTGAGGAAATTAATATTTCTCATGTTGAAGTGCATATTTTAAGTATATATTTTAATACTGCATTTATTCAGAACTTTTTCTATGGATTTCCACTCTTCATTTAAAAATAACAGGCTTTTCCTTGCTAATTAACCAAAATACTGCTGACCATGAGTACATGAGAAAATTTTATTCCAGTGAGTTACCTCTGTACACGTAAACTAAGAAGGGACAGGATACTGGCTTGAACATTGGTATACCATAATCTATCTTGACAAATCCTGAGAATGGTCCCTGGCACAGTTTTGTCATGTGTCGATTAGTACTCCCACAGGCATACAGATGAGGGAACAACAGGGGTTAGAGACTATATCCAGAAGGTGGCATGGATGAGGCCGCTGTGCTTGAAGTGTGGGTAAACGAGTTTAGCTGTGTAGACACAAGCTATGCAGGTCTGAGCAGTAGGCCTGACCGATACCAGTAAGTCTAACAGCAATGTAGCTACGTTCTGTCTTATCAAATATTGTAGTAAGATTTGTTTTCATATTTTTGTTTAAATATTGCCGCATTCTATGTTTCCGAACTTCCGAACATTAGTCTAAGAAAACTGCATTTACTTTGGCTGAAGTTAGATTTCTTAGACTGAGTGTGGAAGTATGGAAGATGCTGCTCCTTAACGCTTACCTAGAAACTAAATAATCAGATTAATGTCAACAAAGCCTTAGATGTAGAGTTTGTCAGGAAATGTGTTTTACCTGTGAACACATTTAACGGAAAATAAACCTATCATATTTTGGTTGCAGATTTAAATAGTTCACTCCTAAAGTATTAAATTGGTGCCCCGCATTCCTATTTTCACATATAGTTTGGGTTCCCTTCCTAGATATCACATACTGTTGTATTCAGTGGGACCACTCACGACTACAGGGTTCTGAAGCATGTGAAGGTTTGCGAAGTCCCGCAGAGAGTGAAATCTTGTGACAAAAGCACTATAGTGCCCCATTATTGAAAACTGTCTTCAGCAATTGTTAATATTAGGAAAATAACTGCATTAAAATAATAAAGATAAAAGGCTACAGGGAAAATCAAATTTCTTCATACAAAGACACTTGAAAGACAAGCTTGTGACCAGTCCTTGCTACATTCCAGTTTCCAATTTACTTGTTTGATGGATTCTCATTTTGTTATGAACAACTTATTAATAAAAGTAGTTTGTTTTTTCCGTGTTAATTCTTAGCTTCAGAAGACAGTATTAAACTTTGAATAGTGCAGAAACAGCCAATGCCAGTGCTGTTTCAAAGCTCTTTCTTTAAAGAATTTTCATTTGCCGTTCAGAATCCTGAACGAAACTTTAGGTATCTATACATGTAGGGATCTCCACTAACTGAAAGAAAAATATATATTACAGCAGAGATGACCCCTGCCCTGAACTTACAGAACTCTAAGCAGTTTATGGGTTGGAAAAAGAAAGCACTGGCATAATTTTACAAAATCTATTTCTGTTGCCTATGAGGACAGAGAAATCTATGTTAGGAAATGTATGTAAGTCTGCTTAGTCCTTCTGCTTTGCCTGATGAAGACGAATCAGAAGTAACAATGAACTCACTTTTTGCATGACTAGTGTTTTTAATAGTCTGCCACTGAAATCAGGGTTGCAGTAAGTCTAAGGGATCCTGAAAGATTCTTGATGAACCAGTAACAGAGTTCTGAATATTCTTCTTCCCATTGAGGTTATCTCTATAACTTTGGAGCTCTGTTTGCCACCCCTGTCTTAACACTACTGAGTCATGAACTCTTTAAAAACTAGGACATAAAACTAGGGAATTCACTCATGTCATACCTGGGGTTATATCTTTGATTTTGGCACTGCCCCAAGAAATGCAGGACTATTAGGCACGCTAATGTAGTATCTGCGTATGAGCCAAAAGACTTCTTTTCCCCCTCTGGCCTGTGTTTATTTACCTTATAGCTTAGGCATTCTTAAAATGCATTTGTGTTGACGAGCTAGCGCAGAGGAGATTATTAGTGCTTTTTGAGCAATGAAAACAAGCCAGCTAAGCAAAAAACACTTTTGAATTTTTCTAGCTTTACGTTGTAGGTTCACGGTTCCTTCCACATTGTGCTGTCAGCGTATTTTACTAGCCTATATCATTTTTATAGATCATGAACAGTAGAGGCCTAAATTTTGACCCCTGTCGGCCCCAGTAAATCTAGTTTTCCAGAATCTAACATAGCTTCTCTGTTTTCTCTTTTTCCATCAGCACTTTATCCATTCCCATGTAGTTCCTTAGATCCTGGCAACTTTTAGCTTAAACAGAAAGCAGTAGTATGGAACTTTGTCAAAATGTTCCGAAGATCCAAATAAATTATACTGTGCTTTATCAGCTTTGTCTGCAGCCTCCTGAAGCATCAAGTTAGCCAAGACCTTTTCTTTCTAAATCATTCTTGTTATCTCTGTTAGTTTAGCACTAAGTATTTACTTTTATTACTTGTCTTTTACTATATTCTGTATTAAATACCATAGTGATGGGACTGCAGTTCCTTGAGAATGCCCTTTTCAACTTTGTGCAGAGCTGTTACTGTTATTATCCATTCATTTCATTTGTGGTATGTTAACAGAATAAAACAAGCTTTCCAGGACTCTACTGGAAATCAACCCCAAGTGTTTCGTGAATACTAGTGCCTTTTCTTTACTCCAGATTTCTGTTTAAGGGTCCCCAATTCTTCAAAGATTTCCGCTGCTGCATAAATTTGAAGATTCATTTTTACAAATTTTCACTGAGTATTGTGATGTCAATAAAGTCTTCACAGCAGAAGCTTTCAAAATGTGTTCATCAATGTGTAAAGCCTTTGGAAGATAGTTGAAATATTATAGGCTATTGTTTTGTTTTCAGAGGACTTCTATGCCATGAGTGAAATCAGTTTCCATTCCAATCTGGATTTCCAAATTTTGTAACCATTTTTTATTTGCCATCATTTATAAAGAAAGTTCTTTCTGGGATAAAAATTATTTTTATAATGTTTAAAAGTGGCTATTTTGTGAATCTCAGAGACTTAAAATGAAGCCAAGTTTTGAAGAATACTGGAACAGCTCATTTTCCCAAGTGTATATAGGAAAACTCCTCTTCTTAAAAATCTGTTCACAGAATAAATTTTTTAAAGAATTATAGATTTTTCATTTTTTAACCTTGAAACTGCCATTTCTCTAGACCTGATATTTACAACAAAGCCAGTAGCCTTCCAAAGTAAAAATTATTATTATTTCAATCATATATCTGTTTTTTGGAGCTATTGGTACTACTTTCAGATTCATCACATTTCTTTCTTTATAAACCAGCTGCACACATGATGGTCAGAATAAACCTTTTCTTTGTCCACTCGGTATTTTCAGCAACACTAACTTGTCAAGTCAAACTGAGCTTGAAGTAAGCTCTCAGCAACCAGCAGAGGATACTTCATGAAAGTACATGGGTTTTGTTTAAAAGGCTCAATCCAGTTGCTAGGCAGGGGTTTCCAGTGTCACTTGAGAAGATTCAGGATACCCTAGCTGACCTCCAGAAAAAATCCCCACTGAAAGATGTTGGTCTCCTGTAGGTTCTATGCTATATCTACAGCCCTTTGCAGATGTCCTGGTCAATCTGCCGTATCTCAAATGGCATGACATAATTGAATTCACAATGAAGTTCCAAAGACCAGTGTCTTTAGATATGTGCACTGAAGATGTTTTGACTTGTCTAGTCACCTTAGACTGTTTCTGTGGTCTACTGAGAAACAGGCTCTTCTAGCATACAACTCAACCTATTTTAGGAATCATTGAGTCATATTCAGAACTCATCTTTTCTCTCCATTAGTTATCTCTTGGTATATCTACGTATTCTATGGTAACAGTTTCTCTGGTCTGGGTGTGCAACGTCCCTGTTCAGGCAAATGAACTTAATCCATTATCAATGCAGTTAATACAAGGCACAGTATGTAAGGCATAGTGTAGCTCTTTAGTATGAATGTAACAATTCTCTAGATTCCACTTCATTTATCGACTGCAAATCATTTGCTCAATTAATTTGTTTAAAATATATATTTGTCAGCATCTTGACTGCTTGAGTGTACCTGAAATACCCACATGGGGCTGGTGGACATTATAGACAGCTGCTGGAAGATCCATGTTTTCTGGAACAGTACACTTACAGGCCAAGAAAAATAGACCATAACTGCCACTCTGTGCCTACATTTAGGAAACTCACTCTGTGTCTGGATCTCCCCTGACTAAAAGTGAAGTTTACATGTAGACACCTACATACCAGTTCTCCAAAGTATAGCTCTCCAAAGGAAATTAAATTCCACCCTTTCTATAAATATAGCCAAAAAGGGATTCAGTTGCTTGAAGTTGGGTGTTGCAGATCCATCGAGATATCCAATACAAGGCACGTAGCCCAACCTCCTAGCTCAATCTACAGGATGCTAACAGCTATGGGGGTATGGGGCATGAATCTTTTAAACCCCAGATTGTAGCTGTTTGTTAACGACATAAGATCCTAACTTGTCTCAAACTGCACTAAATGTCTCTGTTTCAGCAGCTGAATTGCTCCATTAAATTTAGACTGGTTAATTTAATACAGAGAGACCTGGGCTCCAGAAAAATTTAAAGCACTGGCATAGGACCATGAAACTTTTCAGAGAAATCCTTGAGTACACTGACGATACTAAATTGAAAGGGGCATAAGAGTTAAAGAGCTGAATGCTTGTTCATTGACACTCAGTGCACTTCCTGCCTCTGTTTTAGACTAGCCCACCCTGTTCTTTCCAAGCCACTTCCTGTTATAAGTAGACCCAGTTCTAAGCAAAGTGGATATGAACCACTGATTTGATGCCACCTGATCTTGAGAATGTACCTGGTTTTGCTTTGCAATGAAGAACAATCCTCCAAAAAGCCTTGGTTAAGACTCTACCACTTTACCTGGGCATATGAATATTTGCAGTACAAGAGAAGATTAAAAAATCCTAGTCTAGTGATCAGAGGAGTACATCAGGCTGGTGAGTCTTGAGTGACAGTGGCTGCCTCTATATTTAGCTTGAGCAGACATGGACAAAGTACAAGATCGGGTCTTTAGACAGGGACAGAAGCTCAGAAAACCTTACTTGGCCAAGCGTCTCCTGTAATGGTTAGTGAGTAAGGCCCTTAGAATCATGTTGCTTCTCCTTTTCTGAGTCAGTGAATCTTCTACAATTTTTCAGAAATTTGCAAGAGCTTTCAGAGGAGAGGCTAAAAATACATCCTTACCTGAGCAGCCAGTAGCCTGGTAGGAAACAAATCTAGCTCTTCCACAGCCCAATGCCTGCTTTTGGAGGGACGGTTGAGACACGAAGGGTGTGGCATTTGTATTAGATCAAGCTTCTCAAGCAAGTTTCGAAAAACGATAATTGCTTTGTAAAGTCTGATGGAACTGTGATAGGAGATATTAACCATATGTTCTGCCTCATCAGGACTGAGGTCATGTAAATGTCAACAAATTGATGGCATAGGGCAATGCACTTCAGGTCTTCCCAGGATCAGGCAGGAATTGACTGGAGGCAGCTAAGAACATTTATTTTTAATTTAGAGCAAATCAGTATCAAGAAACAGAGTATGCTCTTGAACCAAGGTTTCATATGTAGCAGCAGCATAAGAAAACAATCTGTTTATGTTCACATGTTTCTCATCCAAGGTAATAAAAACTTCACTGAGAAGGTCCATTTTAGTCCATCCAAATAGCAGTACACGAACAATTCATGGGGAGGTACCTCTGTGCTAAATTTTGTGTATGTTGAAAGTGATTGTCCATGCTGAAGGTATTTGGAGGCTAAATCACTTATTGATGCTTCCATTTCTAAAGAGAGAAGGGATGTGAACCCGGAGTTAGACTATTGTATTTTGTAGGAAATTTTATCCCTGGAACCAGTACTGCAAAATTATAGTCTACAAAGCAAATCTTATGAACCATACAAACAAGAGAGCATCTAGATGTGCTGCTTACTTTAAATTAAGTAAGTGTATTAAAAGAAGCAGCAGCTGCCACAGTTAAAAGCAAAATATAAATTGATCTAAATCCCTGATCAATTTATCCTGGTCTTTCACATAGTACTGTATTTCATGGCATTGGTCAGCATGACTCAAACTTCTAAGAAAAAATCTTGAGGTTACTGGCTGAACTTCTGGTCTTTTTCTAGTTTACTCTGACATCCTAAATGCTATTTAAATGTTTGTAACCGAGCCACCATCCACCAAAAAGAAAAAAAAAAAAAGAGGATGGGGGAAAGGTGCTCAAGACAACAGTGGGAAAAAAAGGAAAGAAAAGTGACTCAGTTCAATAATCCCACACCATATGGCAAATTGCTGTAACATTTTATTTTGGCTTTTTTGTGTGTGAGAAAGTGTAATAAGCCTGCAATTGATCTATGGACCTTATTCTTTGGGGAAATATGAGTCACAGATGCATGCTTTGGAGACACTCTTAAAAAATATTATCTCTCAAGTGTTGTGTGAAGCTTTACAGCCTTCCTCCTGCAAATCTTCCATGTAACTGTTAGAACCAAGACCAAAATATTTACATCTAAACAACTTATGGCATCTGTCAATAAGAATTCAATCTGCTCCTAAACAATTCTAAGTGCAACATTTAAAACTGCATAAACAGGAGTGAACTAGTAGCAGTCTAAAGTTGTCATCATTGACAGTTATGATTTATCTTAACTCTCCCTAGCCATTTGGCTAAAGTTTTAAGTAAACACTTTCAGTCTTCCTCATGTTCTCTTTACTGCCACCTCCCACTAATAAGAGATGTTGCCAAGAAAAGCAGCCAGACAGTTCATTTACCTCCCAAACTTGCCTGAAAGTAGCTTGCCTGGTTTAGACAAGGGTCGAAACTACTACTGCACATTTTCAACAGATGGAACAATGCTTCACAAATTATTTACATTAAAGTTATTTGCTTTCAGGATGTGTGTTTAACGAATGGTTAGTTGAATGAAATATTGCAGCTCAGACGGAGAATGCAAGCAATTCAGGCAAGCCATTTATGGTGATAGATGTAGCTGTGATCCTTAATTTTCTACAAAGCAATGTAGCATTTTGTCCTCATTCTTCACTAGCTCCTTGAATCTGACAAAAGTATGGTTTCTATTTTCACCCTCTTCCTCCTCCACTACCAGATCCCCTGCAGGCATAGTTCCATTCATCAGCTATGTTGTAATACCTTGCACTGATAAGACTTTCTCTCACTAGCAGATCTTCAGAGATCTTCGTAGATATGATGAAGAAGTCATAATTATCCCCATTTAAAAAATGAAGACATAAAGGCATTACAAAGTTTAATGTGTTAATTGAAGCCAGCCCACCAAATACAGACATGAAATCTGAAAACACAGCTCTTTCCTCTCTGTTCAGTCTCACGCACTGTGTTATTATTCTTAAGAAAGCATTTGAGGTAATGTCACCAGCTAGCTACTATCACCATGGTTCTGAAACTTCAAACAGGAGAGTGCATTGCATAGGAACGTCCTTTCTAATAGCTGTTAAAGAATAAAATCCATATGGAGTTTCTCCCTTCATGATCTGTTTGATTGTACAGCATATCATTGCTACATGACATCACATTTCTTGAAAACACTTATGAAAATAACAGAAAGCAGCCATGAAATATGCTTAGGTAATCATTGGGTAGGCTGGCCTATTGCAAGAAAACCTGAGAGTAACTTCAAAAAGAGGGACCTCCACCTTGAAATACTTTCTGTTCCAAATCAACCAAAACAAAAAAAATTCTCCCAACTTATGTTTCTGACAGAAAAGTACCTGCAATATTCTGTTCGTCAGTAGACTAATACATAATTTCTTTAAAACATCAGACAGCTAATAGGATTAGGAAAAGTTTGTTCTCAGTCCATCAAAAACAATAGGAATGTTCCTGACATTAGTAGGCTTCTGTTTGGACCTGCAAAGAAGGGCATGCTATGAAGAATCTCAAATAAATGTTTAACATTCTGCAGAGTGAACAGCTAACAAGAAAGGTTTTTCAACAAATTATGGATAGCCTCGCTGCTTTCTGCTCTTCCAAGAGAAACACAAGATAGCATTTGCCAGGAAGATATTTTGCCCTTTTATTGGAACTTCATGGTTCTGTCACATTGGCAGGGTACACAAGATAAGATTCCCCAACCCTTCCTTGGACTATAGACATAAAAATGTGCTTGCCTGAAGCATCCAATTTGTTTGAAATGGTGACTTTCCTTAAAGTTTTATACTTCATGCTTTCAAATTATCCCCCCCCCTTCCCCAAATTTACATCCTAGACAAGTTTATAACAGAAACAAAGGGGTATTTTTATAAAAAGAAAGAAAAAGCTTAAGTTCTTTGTGACAAACTTTGAAACATCTACAAAAACGTAGAAATAGAGAAACCTCATCTCGGAGTAAATTAAAAAATTACCTTAGCTACTCCAATGTCTTGGCTTGTTTCACATTCTGTCTACCTTTCCTTTCCTAAAGATGGATCCTCCTTCAACTTGTCTTTCAACAGAATACTCTTATGGCCTTTTATTTAGTAGGAATTCAGTTTTAAATGAGAATTCTTTACTAAATATGTCCTTTTTCCATTCTTTCAGACTGGACTGGGCTTTTCCTCTTCCTTGGAATTTTGTTCTGAAATTATATTTATTCAATTTTATACCCCTAATTAGAATATTGTTTTGTAGTATAAAATATTTTAAAATGGTTGTTAAATTTTATAAATCGTATCTCAAAAGGTATCATAGTATGCATATTTTATCAAACTTATATGACTAATTCACATGAGTCAGCTTTTGGCACATAGTGCTAACCCCTTTAGGTTTCCTAAATAGCGAATGGGGAGAGCTAGGAACTTCTATAGGGCAATTCGGTGCATGTAACTCAGGGGGATATAAATCCATAAAGCTTCTGAGTGTAACTTGCTTTTCAGGAGTGCTTAAGGCACCCTGGCAATAAGGAAGGATAGAAGCGTACTGGGCTGTATCAACAGGAGCATAGCCAGTAAGTTGAGAGAAGTCATTTTTTGTCTTTGTTGATCATTAGACCACAACTGTAATATTGCATCCAGTTTTGTGCCCCCCAGCTTAACAGACATCAGTAAACTTGAGACACTACAGTCAAGAGCCACCAAGATGGTCAGGGCTAGAGTACTTGTCTTAAGAGGAGAAGCTGAGGGAGTTGGGACTGCTCCTCTTAGAGAAGAAATGTCTTTGGGGCACCTAGCAGCAGCCTGTCCATAAGTACAGGAAGATCAGGCACATCACTAAAGTGTGTAATGAGAGGATGAAAGGCAATGGTCATAAATTGAGACATGGGAGATTTTGACTGGATCTAAGGAAGAGCTTTTTCACCGTGAGGATGGTTCAGCACTGGAGCAAACTGCCTAAAGAGGTTGTGCAGACTCCAGTCTTGTAGGTTTTCTAGATATAGCTGTAAAAAGTCTGGAGGAACCTGACCTGACCTCGCATCTAGCCCTACTCTGACAGGATGCTGAACTAGAAACCTCAGGACGTCCTTTCAATCTGAATTATTTTATTAGTCTATGGTATTAAACGGCAAAGATATCTTTGGTTTCAATTTATAAAAATGGGACCAAATGCACTTTTAAAGCCCAAATGTCCCCTGTACATGGCACTGGTAAGGCCATACCTTGAATACTGTGCTCAGTTTTGGGCTTCTCACTCCAAGAAGGATATTGAGATGCTGAAGCGTGTCCAGAGAAGAACAACGAGTCTGGTGAAAGGCCTGGAAGCCAAGTGCACTTAGGAGCAGCTGAGGGACCTGGGGTTGTTTAGCCTGGAGAAAAGGAGGCTGAGGGGAGACCTTCTCACTCTCTACAACTACCTGAAAGGAGGTTAGATTGAGGTGGGAGTCTGTCTCTTCTCCCAAGTCACAAGTGATAGGATGAGAGAAACAGACTCAGGTTGTGCCAGGAGAGTTTTAGGTTGGACATGAGGAACAATTTCTTCCCCAAAAGGGTTGTCAAAGCATGGCACAGGCTGCCCAGGACAGTGGTGGAGTCCCCATCCCTGGAGGGCTTTAAAAGATGTGTTGATGTGATGCTGGACACGGTTTAGTGGTGAACTGATAGGACTGGGTTAATGGTTGTACTCAATGATTTTAAAGGTCTCTTCCAACCAAAATGATTCTGTGATTCTGTGTAAGTTGAGACATAACTGAAGTGCACAGCTACACAATGGAACAAAAATGCTGTAGGTGAAATAGAAACAGGCCATTGGGATTTATGTCTGTGAGGACTATTTCAGGCTAGTGTTGCTAACACTAAAATGAATAACTTCTTCTTGTGCTGTTCTTTGCCTCTCTGCCATACCAGAGGATGTCGTACCTGTTTCCTAGCCTATGTACTAGGGCATTTTGTATCTGTTTCCTGTGTAACATTGGGATCAGAAGTGAATAATATAAAAACATTTATCCATATATATATATAGTATGGAGGATGAAGCACCATAAGCCACTAAAAAAATTGAAAAAATTAAGCAGAGAGGTAGTGCAAGAATAAAAATATACACAAAATAATTTAAATACATACTCATTTAAGTACATCAGGATCTGTGCCCAAGAATGCTCTGAGTGTTAAGGTGTGAATGTGAGGGATGGAAATGAATATATAACGAAAAATTACATTTATGCTTGTCTGAGCTAACTGCCAGCTCTGTTTCCGGCTGAGAGGTTTGCATGATCCTGAGAGCTACAGTAGAGACCCTAATGAGTAGTTCAAGGTTCTCAAGAGATAAAGACCGGTCAGAAAAAAATACAAAAAGACTAGTAGTCCTAGCAATTGGAAGGGAGGGCAGTAAATTCTGTTTGGGTGCCCATACAAAGGAAGGACAGCTTGATCACCACCAGCTAACATTAGGAAGAGGTACTTCAGTTCTTCAACAGCAGCAACTGTAACGGTTAGAAGCAGCCCAGGGTCAGAGGATGCAGGAAACACAAGGACTAGAGTGGAAGAATTTGATTCACACCTGAAAAAACTGCCATGAGTATGAAATTGTCCTGCTAAAGAATTACATAGCCTATAGAATCAAACAGTAACTTCCTTCTATCATTTCAGGGGATATTTCTTGAGAGGGAACTGAAAGTAAACTGAATACTGGGAAAAGTGTTTGGCCCAGAGTGGCTGGAGTTTGTAGTTTAGCAGTGTTGTCCCCAGCAAAGAAAAAACGACCACCAGTAGACAATAACATCTGAATTACGTCTTCATTCTGAAAAGTTCATTTTTCAAACCTGGGAGTGCTATGTATATTAGATCATATATACGAGCTGTTAATATAGCATAGTGTGTCATATGTAACTTAATAGCATCCGGAGTGTACTGAATAAAATGCAATGGAAAGTAATAATTTTATATTGTTCAACATTTAATATATTGTAACTATTCTTAGTGTGCTGAAATTCATTTATCAAAAAAATTTCTGTGCAGCTTATTCAGAGAATTCAGAAGTTATAACCTGTGTTTGACAGCATGGCAAAAATATACAAGTGTGAGTCAGTGTGCTTTTGAGTGACTCCCTTTATCACAAAGTGAGTATTTACCTGTCTTCAAAGGCATCTAATTTCATGAAAATGGAGGAACTTCTTCCAGAAAATGGAAGAACTCAAACTCATTACTTACCTTTGCAAATCATAGCTTCAGCCACTTCTGCTGGTCTTATCAATGAGACTTAGTTTTATCAGCAAGGCACCATGTTTAAGAGTAACAAGACAGATAATTCATCTGTGGATCTCATTGTAGAGACCTTCAATTTAATTAGCTGGCTTTCCCAAGCAGACTGCTTTCCCACCTGAATGAAGACATATTACTTGGGATCAGTGTCACAGCTGAATTATGCCAGTGAAATCCAGATAAACAAAACCATGGAAATGCCAAGCAACCGCAGCAGCATGTTTATAAATATGGAAAGGAATGGAAGCCAGCTCTGAGCTGGGTGCCTGCATTGTAACTTCATCAAACAGACGAAGAACTGTTTATTAAAATTAAATAAAATTAGGTGGAAGAGGGACTGGGTATGATTCAAGTTGCTATGGGAAATGAAAATAATTATCAGTAATTTACTGATAACAGATTTTTAAAATTACTGATATTAAATAATTAATCAATTTACTGATAACTGATTAAACATATATACTTGCAATGACACCGTATCTAAATACTGATCCCTTTCTTGCAAGTTTTATAACTGTTAAAAGCAAACTACACACACTTCCTGGCATGAAAAATGTCTGTATCTGATAGACTGTGGTGACTGCTGTTGAAGAGTTTGGCCACAAATCACAACTTTCAAACAACACATGCTGTCTTGAGATTGCTACATCTTGTAGACCATTTCCCCCTCTTGGTATTTTTCCTTGCATTTTGAAAGATGACAAATGCTTGGATGAAACAGCAAGCCAATAGTTAATATATCCATTTGTTTTGTGCTTGCGGACAATAAAAAACACTGAAACAGTGGAGAATCTCAGTTTGGATCAGAATACTGTGGTTTAAGCCAAGATTTTATATTTTATATTTGACTCACAATAACATTATAGATGACATGTATCATAAATGCACACCAAGGTTTAAACAACGATCCATAAACTGTAACTGAATGAAAATGGGACAGAACTTACTCCCTGCATCTGAGCTGTTCTGAGCTTTGGAGAAATGCTATTAGAAACATTATGTTAATGAGGAGTTCATATTTTGGACAGGCTGCAACAAACCCACATACCTGAACTTGGATAAAGTCTGGATCCAGGCCTCAAATTTTGAGCTCTAGTCCTCGCTGCAATTAATTCTGCAATGCATGGTTACCAGAAATGCTGTCAGGAAACCTGCTCTGCTTTTGCATTCTGTACAGATGAAGCATTAATATTCTGGTAAGTTCCATTAGTATGGTCTTTTCAGGAATGAGTGCTGAAATCACTGGCTGATGACACAAAGTGTTGAAATAAGCATGCATTAAATCATTAATAAGCTTAACATTATCATCTTGGCTGCTTCTAGAGTTCAGTGTGGTGTGGGATGCAAGTGATGTCCCTTGGTTTATTGCTCTGTTGACTCTAAATCTGGCCACTCTGAGACAAGCTGGGCAGCTGCAACATGTACATGCCAGTTCTGGAACTGAATTTTCCAGCAGTTAGAAAATTAGCTGGCACTTTTTCTTGGCTGAATCTAATAAAGTCATTTCTGGGCCAGGTCTAGAACAACCTGTGAGACTATTTCATGGCCAGGCTGCTGGTGGGCTATTTTATTTAACATGCATATTATACTACAAAAGAATTTGCCTGTCTGTAATATGTAATATGTAAAATAGCAAAATGAATTGAATGTTCTAAATTTTTTACAGCTTTGGGGGAAAATAGGCACAGATATTTTAATCTATTTTTCTACAATACAAGTTAAGTGAAGACATTTTATACTGTATAAGATGCACGGTTCCCTAATGAAATGGTCCTGCAGTATTTAAAGAAAAGGAATCAAGTTTTTTACAGAAATATACTAAGTTTCTGTAAAAATTGCTTGAAATAGAAATTTATGTATAATCTGATGTTTAAAATATATCTTACTTACGTAATGGGGGGGGGGGTTATATGATGATTTCTTTGCTAAAAACACTATTGAGAGGATCCTGTGTAATACTGCATTTTCTATTTAAGTCTATCAATGTTTCCATAAATCTCTAACAGGAAGGGCACTTGCATTTTTCTCCACTTGGAAAACAACCAAAACTTTCATCTAGTTAGAGGGAAGGGGATGCCTGCCTCAGAAACAAGTAACTTGTGGGATTTCATGAAGTCGGTGGAAGAAATGCTAAAATGGAGTAATCAAGAGTCATTTACTTTCAGTAACTGGTAAAACCCTGGCTCAAATTAAGATAATGACAAAAGTAGTGGAAACAGCATTCTCAAGTCCCTTGTATTATGATTAGGAAGTTTGTGTCATAGACTGTCTCAGTCTATGAGGTTTTAAAATGTTCCTACAGACCAGACACAAGCATTTTGTATAAATATTTTAAAATATTTACTAAACAACAAAACCATATTGAAGTAATATTTTTAAAAGTACTTTATACTGGCTTCAGGCTTTGCATAGTCATTGATATTTATTCCTTGATCTGACACCGAAAAACTAAATCTTAAGCATTTTCCATCACCAGAGGTCATTTGAGCCATCCATACAGTAAACCTCAGCTTTTGCCAAATCTTCATTTGCTTAGTGGTGATAAAAGCAACAGTGAGAGTAGAGAAGGCCCAAGAAACAGAGATTTCTCTGGTGGCCTTCCTTACAAATGATCATTTTTTCAGAGCTGCAGAGGAGCAAAGGACATAGCCTCCAAAGCAGCCTGAAATGAGAGATGCATGAGGAGGAAAATCCCGTCCTGCAGAAAAGCCATCATGTGACGATCTCGTTAGGTGTCCTCCTCACTTGCTGAGGGAGTGACTGTCTTTCCTGTAAGATTGCCTAGATCTTGGCTGTTTGTGGTTGGTGGTTTTTCTCATTGAGGAGTGACTCTTGGAGTTGTGGGATGTTTTGATTTAAAAGGGAGAGGGAAGACAGGATATTTCTAGTTCCAAAGACTATCAAACAACGGTAAAAAATGTGACACCATTCTGAATCTAATGGCTAAGAAAACAGATGACACCAGATCTATTTTTGAAAATTTTTCGCACAAAAATATATGGTTTTATTTGTGGCTGGTTGTTGATCTGCATGTCAGGGCTCATGGTTCCTGAATGACTGAGGCCAGATGCATTAATTCCATTCATCCATCTGCATTGCATTCCTCAATCTAGGCTCAGAGGCACAGCTTTGACCTTGCAAGAACCTCATTGTTAATATTTATTGGATTTATCTGCTATGGAACAGGATCTCAAGGGCTTTCTGGCTACGCTTCCATGTATTCTTCCCAGATCTGCTCAGCCCCTATGAATCAGGTATGCCAGATAGTTTTAACCTTAAAAAATTAGAAAGTCAGCCCTGTATGAAATCCCAATTTTCCAGCGTTTCCTTTTCACCCAAATTAGGTCAACATTTGAGAATATTTTTTGCATATGAAGTTTTCTAAATAAAACAGACCTGTCAAAGTAGCTGAAATCAGCTCAACTTTAAACAACATCCAATTGAATGAAGTGTCTCAGGCCATAATTTTCGTCATTCATTGTCTCATTCATGTCTCAGCCTTCCTGTCCAAATTTTATTTCTGACAATGCACATCCTTTGGCGTTCTTTGTGCCGTTTGTATAAGTTATTCTTCCTTGGACAAAGAGATTCTGGAGAATTAAGCTTTGGTCTTACACAGTCCTTTAGATAAGCTGTGATACACCATTCTAGGGATAAACAGGGATTGACCTTCCTGTATGAGAAGTCTTACCCGTCTCAATCTTAGCATAAGGTCTGCTACTACTTAATAATTCTGTTAGAGTTATGTGTAGTAAATCCTACACAGCATCAGAGTTCTGATGTAAAGGGCACAATTAAACGATGTATAATCTTGGCAGACCTAAATATCCATAATGCTGTTGTCTCATCGGAAGCAGGTTTTAAGAAGGATAGAAAAAACAACAGCCTGACCGAAACTATGGATGAGAATTTCTTCCCAAGCATGAAGGGAAGTGGGAGAGGGTGCAGAGGCGTCTGTGAGATGATGATAAGAACTGGCACCATTAGTGAAGTGATGGTGGAAGTTGACTGAACAATTCGACATTAGATTTGATAGGGGGTATACCGAGGATAAGCCCAAGGCCAAGTGTTTGTGAAGAGAGTGGGAAATAGTTCAGGCTGGAGCAATGCAGAATTTCTAGTTAAAGTCAAATTTGTTATGAATCTACTGAAAACCAGAATTTCTATCATACATAGTCAGTACACATACATGGAAGAGTAAAGGTGTCAGAGGAGAATAAGTTGCCACCTTCTAATCAAAAATCTTAACAGACAAGAGATTTTGGCATGGTCACAAAATATGTTGTTTCAGTTCCCTGCGTCTGCAAATTTTAATTGCACTAACATATCAAGATATGGTAAGACAGTGCCAAAATGACTGTCTATTGAATATAGTAAGGCATATTCCTCCCAGCAATAAGATAGTTCCAGCTGACAAAGAACGATAAAATGCGTCCCACCGCACAGATCAGGACTTCCTGGGTACATGGCTAGTTGCTAGGCCACTAAGTCACTTTCATACTTTTGTTCTCTGTCTTCATGGTCATTTAAATACACATAGTGATCTAGCTCCATCATGAGTGATTTCAGTCTCAGTGAAGTTTACTTAGTAACAGAGATACCCAGCTGCTTGCTGGTGACTTCAGTTTCAAGTTCACCCACTTCCAGTTTCAAAACAACATGCCTTCTTCCTCCCACCCTTGTAGCCTGTGGTTGTATAAGATAGTGTGTTTTTCTGGAAGTAGTAAGACATGGCTTCTGATGCCCTGAAACAAACTAGAGAATTGAGGTGGTATCAGATTGCTTGGCTGTATTCTGTAATCCTCTGCTGCTGGGTAGGAGACAATTAGTACTACCTCCTCCCATGGAGTTTGAAGAATTTACTCCTCATTTTCTTTTATCTGTTGAAAACATAAAAAGTTATTTATTTAAATCTGAAATAAATAAACCCACCACACTAAACAAACATTTATATTTTGTTTTCTCACTATGTCAAGGTATGTAAAACCAGTCACATTTGCTTTAATTCCACTTAGGTCAGAAACAGTTTGCCTGGAGAGGTTGCATAGACTCCATCCCTGGTGGTTTTCAAGACCTGGCTGGATAAAGTGCTGAGCAACCCAGTCTGACCTCATAGCTGACCTTGCTGTGAGCAAGTTCCATGACCTCCTGAGACACCATCCAGCCCACACTATGCTCTGATTCTCTCATCTTACATTCAGTCAAATTTAGTGATTTTATTGAGTTAGTCAAACTAGAAAAAGCAATAACCTACACATTCTAATATATACTTAGCACTGATACCACTGTGTGAGTTCGTTAAAAATTAATCTCCCCTGAGCCAATGCAGCAGCTAGCAGGAAGTATACTTGGTTTGCTTTTATTTATTTATTTAATAATTTATTTTCTTCTACTCCAAATTAGATCAGATGATGGAGAAAGAAGATCTATATGCTGTGGCAGAACTGATGAGTGTCTACACGACACTCACTAAATCACCAGCATCACAAAACATCAAGAAAACTATCTACCATTTATTGATCCTTGAGCAAAAAATAATAAAATAAAAATTAACCTCTGTAAAGTCTGGCAAACTTCAAAATTCACATAGTGTTCCTACAAACATAAAAACACAAGTTTAATAAGGTTTAAGTTTAGTTTAAGCATAAAAAAAATGTAACTCAATATTTTTAAAAAGTCACCAAATTATCCATTCATTTGTAACTTTTACAAACAAAGCCTTAGAATATTTATCATGGAAAGCTGTCAGAAAATGGCTAAATGCCATTCCCAAGTGATATGAAGTCATACAAGTTTATTGCCTCTGACTTCAGCTACTATTATGTTAGGCTTTCAAAGTGCTCTGAGACGAATATGACAAAAATTAGGAAAACCTCCTGTAAAGTTTTCTTCCTTTCCTGGGATGCTATTTCTGGTCTGGAGAGTTTTAGGGTAGAGGAACCATTAAAGCAGCTAATCTACACTTGTTATTATAATTTAATTTGTATATCTGTGCATTAAACACTTTTTATTTTTGTTGTTTTAACAAATGCATTGTTTTCAGAAAAACATGAGCTGGAGATGCTAGGAGGTGAAGCATCCACTGTTTATACAGATCTACAAAAACTTGTCAGTGATTCTACACTAATGTAATCTAAGTTTCTTTCCCAGTTGATTTCCACAAGCAGTGCATTTCCTTTGTTTAACATCTTTCTGCTGTATAAAGCTTACAGATCTTGACTTCCTTATTAATTTAATGTAAGTTTCTCAAATTCATCTGTAAGTAATTCTGAAATTGTGTAACATTCTTCTGGTAAGGAGAAGAGCTCAGGAACAACTGCCCTTAAAAGAGAATTGCTATGTAATTACAGGATGACGCCATGAGTCTATTAGAGGATGCACTATAATGCCAGTTAACAAGAAGAAATGAGCTTGAACAGGATTTTGAGTAGCCTCAAGATGAAATTAAATGTTGAGATAATAAACACCATTTGGTCTCTGTCTATGCTTAGAACTAATTTGTCCAACATCTCTGATAAAGCATGGTATATTTAAGAACTCGTGTCCTAGTTCTGTTGCGGTTTGATATTGCTGTTGCGGTTTTACTACAACCACACTTGATGTTTTTATCAATAACACAGCAGACAGTCATTTGGTCTTTTTCTGTTGCTTTCTCTGCATAAGGTTTTCTTGTTGTTGTTGTTTGGGATGTTTTTAAATCTCACTGTGCCATTTCACAAAATCCATGTTCTGCTGTGACCCTCGGGACCCCCGTTCTTTCTCAGTATCAGTGTGCCACAGCTTGGCTTCATGGTGACACAAAACAGGCTGCTCTGCTGGAAAGACATGTGCAACTAGCTGTCACATTTTCTTCTGATAGCCTATGTTCAATTCCTTGATGAAAAAGTCCTGATATCACATCCTTTTCTTTGGGAACTGTACAAACAGACCAAAACACCACTCGTAAAGACTGGGACAGTGGTTTGAACAGCTGATAAGGAAATTCCCCTGGGAGTAACATTTCTGTTCATCCAGCATGTTCCAAGTCGTATTAGGACTTTCATTTTGATTTTCCATACCCTGATATCGCTATATCAGAATCTGCATTTGAGACTTCAAGCTACTTCAAGACAGATGCAGTTGAATAACTTTTCAACTAGTCATACAACAAGGATCAGAGGACATAGGTCATTCAGTCAGGCACATAATTACATTTTTCATTAACAGAAAAAAAAAATCTGTGAAGAACAGTTGTGACCTCTTTTGAGAATAAAATTGTTAGATTTTCAGCTTAAAAAACAAAAGAAACTATGAGAGAGAAATAGTTTTGGGTTCCAGCAAATGTTTCATTTGATCTGAAGTGAAAAAAAAGTTATTTAATTTCCAGGGAATTTTAGTTAATTTCAATTTTGAATGTTTTTCATTTAATATAGACAAATTTTAAAACTAACTAGATTGTCTAGTCAAAAAACTGACCAGCTTCTTTCTGACCAAAGGAATTCAGCAAAATCAAGACAAACTCAAGAAAAATGTTGGTTATCAGGAATCTGTGTTGCAGTAAACAAACAACACAAAAGAAAAAAGCCATGCTTATACCTGCTGAAGAGGTGGTTTGTTGTTTTTTTTTTTCTCTAGAGCAATCAAAAAAGCTAAGCATGACAGCATCTGATTGTTTTTAAAAGAAACAGGAACATGCATCTTAATACACTTTTCTAACTAACTGGGAGGCTTTTTATTTGAAAAAGCTTACATAGGGAAAATACTATGAAATACTATGAAATTCGAGAAAAGCTTGACTATAAGTCCTTGCAAAATTTGAATATTACAGTTACATTTGCTAAAGAAACCACTAAGACAGAGAAAGACCTATTACTGCTTGAAAATTATGTGCTTATTTAACTGCAATAACAAAAAGCAGATTTTCATCTCACAAAGTTTCTATCTGGAACATTGTTAAAATGCAGCAAACCCAATTACTTATTAATAAAGCAATGCAATCAAGATAGAAGACAATAGGTGGCAATATCTCCTAGCAAGCCTAGTGTGTAAAGTTCATTGCCATGTGCAATCTGTTGCCATATCCACTATCAATACTTTCCTTCTGAGTCACATGTAAGTACTGAGAACACAGATTTAGTGCGTCCACAGAACACAACGTACATCCAGCAGAACGGCATGTGTCCAACCCTATGCAAGGACGTACGTCACCGAGCTCTGCTGAAAGCCGTTGGTGCCTCAGTCAAGCAGGGACAACCCCTGAGCATTCAGAATCTACAGAAGTAAAGAATTTTACATTTGTTTGTTTTAAATAAGTGTTATTCCCCTTTATGCCACCCTTCAGCTGCAGAACCAGAACATGGTCTCTAGCTTGCTCTCTTCAATGAAATAGTAAAAGAAATAATTTTACGTAAAGAGCTAACTTATCTCAGAGCTGTTTCTAGGCTACTTTGTTTCTGGCCTTCATGGTTTTTTTCAGCTGACTGACTCATATGAAAATGGATAGACCAGAGCAATCAATTCACTGCTAGTATCAGCAGTGAGGTTTCTAGGAACAAACAAACCCACATTTTATTCTCAATTTTGTCACTGAGCTGCTCTCTTTGAGGCCTCCCAAAAGTTTTCTGGTCGTTTTAGAATGCGAATCCTCTGGAGGATGGGGTTTGGCATTTGCTCTCTCTTACTACGCATCTACACAGGGCCTTCTGCAGAAGGGCCCTGATTTTGTCAGAAGTGTGTATTAACTCCTGGAAGGCAGCTCAGGAAAACTTCATTGCCTTTGTACTCCCAGAATGCAGGATCTGGGAGGTCTTCAAACAGTAGGTAAATATGGGAAACCAGATATAATGTCTCACCTTCCTAGAAGCACCCTACTATTCACTGGGCTCTCCGGCACTTGGAGAAGTAACTATTCAAAGGACATTGTAGAAGAGGAATCAGATAGTCCCCTCTAGATTTTTTCATTCTAATCTAAATAGGGAGTGAGGAAATATGGTACAGAGAGCAGCACTACCTCTTTGCAGTTTAGTTTTTGATGTGGCTGATACAGCACATCAGAGGAAGGGGATGAGTAGCAAGGAAAGGAAGGAACGTGGGCAAATGATTTCTGTTCTATAGGTGTATCTACACACACGTACATATGAACAAGTCTCTACAGCTTTGAATCAGACAATTAGTCTACCTTCAGACAGGGGAGGGTTTTCTAGTATGATCTACTTCTTTGTGCCTAACTGGCTGATTTAAAACTAAGGCTGTTTAAAATGCTGCTTTTTGCAAGCCGTACATTCTGAGCTGACTAATTCTCCACACTTTGTGGAGTATGATCAGAATTAAACCTTATATCTCAGGATCAGCAAACTCTTGTCTTTTCTACCTGTTTGTGTAGTGACATATCTCTACCACAGAACAGCCGCAACTCAATAAAGATACAAATCCTGGTTTTCAAAACTTAAACTAATGAACTCTCCTCCCTTTTTGAGTTTGAGCTTTGTTCTTCCACTTAATGTTATTACATTTCCCCCTTTCTTTAAAATGTACGTGCAAGCTGGGATTGAAGTACGGGATTTCCGGAAATATTCACCAACTCAATAATTTCAGATGAGCACTCACTGCTTACAAAAATCCTTTTGTTGCCTGAAATGAAATTAGTTAGGCCATCAAATGCCAGTAGTAAAGAACTCCTCAAGATATACAACTGCATTTAATCATTCAATCAGATCATTTTATAGAGCCACTACAGTTGAGGTCTGAAAATCACAAATTGCTTTTCACATCAGCTCTGATGGTATTTCTCTGATGCTATAACTTGACTCCAGTTTTTATTCTCCTTATTTGTTCTGAAAATTTGGCATGTGGTTTGCAAAAACTGGTGGTTTACCTAGAGAATTCTTGTGGAATTAGAAATGGAGGAAAATGAGCTTAAAATATACATGTACTTGTTACTTTAAAGTTCTATAGTAGAAGAGATGTCTACAAAGTATACATGGAAATATACTCCTCTTCTGTAAAGAGATAACCACCAGTTTAGGAGTGTGTTTTAAAAGAAAATAATCCAGAAAATAATGAGTGTTTGGAATCCTGTAGTGCACAGGAGATTGGATTAGAGATGGTAGTAGTACCACCTGGGTACTATCAAGTACAGGCTACAGGTTTAGCTTTAAGGACTAAACTTTAAGGCTAAAGCTTTTGCCTACTTCACTTTACTTAAGAACAACCTTCACAAATAGAGTAAAAGGTTCGTTCCTCATATTTCTACTGTGTCAGCTGCTAATACTAAATGAAACTATATCAGCTGCATAGCAGAAGCAAGTTGTCATGTAGGTGGGGGCTGGTGTATTCCTGACAGCTTTAATCTACTTAACATGAACCCAGTGAAGATCCTCAAAAAATACCCTCACTCCTAACCCTTGTCACAGCCAACATTTTCATTGAAAATGTTACCCCTGCTCTCTACGTTAAAGTAAGCATCCCAGTGTCTAGCCTATAATTATAACCAGAGCTTCATTTGATTATCCACGGGTGTCTCAAGAGTGGCTTCATTAATGAAAACAGGCTGCTCTGTGTCCTTGGGACAAGTGCAAGAGAAAGACTGATTTGGTCTCCATTTGTAGGGCTGACTGAGCTTGGAAAAAAATTGCAATCTGTTCTTGGCTTTTATGGTATGAGAAGGAAAGAAAGATTCCCTGCCTGATGATAAATCTTCTGGGGTTTTTTTTATGTATAGTTTGTATGTATTGTTTGCATTAGCACCTACATACCTTTAATCAGTGCCTAAGTTAGGAAAGACATCTCTTGAATGAGGTGTTCACATCTCACTGAAATTGAGCTTCAATCGAGTGACCAACTCTCTTAAGGTTCTTTAAAAACCCAGCTCTTAAATTTCTTGGGAAAGTTGCTGTTCAATTCGAACAAGAAAAGGAAATGGGCCTGGGGGGAATTCATGGGGTGGGGACATAATAAAGGAAATTGAAAACCAAATGCTTTTCTTTCTGTAACTTCACAAACATTCGTTAGATATTTAATTAACTTCATATTTGGTTTTTCAGGCTGGATCCCACATTAGTAGCTTCAGTTGCTAAATATGTAAAATCTGAACAGTTATTACTGTTTTATTCAGTAAAATTGTTAGCTGTGTTCTCTTGGTGTTGGTTTATGCATGCCCCATAAAATGGCACACAAACATCCAATGTCTTGCCAGTTTTGTTTTCTATTTTGGCTGAGTAACTCAGATACAGAAAGGGGATTAACTTCCTCATTCTTCATGAATTATTGGTGTAATGTTGAGTACTGATACCAGCCTCAGTTATGTGCAAACTGTGAGCACTCACAGGAATCTTATTAGTACTTGTTACTGTTCATTTGCTTGGGTTTTTTTAAATAAAAGTTGTTTTTCCACATCACTCTTCTCACCTAGGGGAACAGAGCAAACCCGTGACTGACAGTGTGTGCTGGCACCCAACCAGCTGGTCCGCAGGGAAAAGGGGTCACTTAGTTCTACTTCTGAATCTCCAAGGCATAGTTTGTGGATTTTGTTGCCTTTTATAGTTCTAGCTCCATGATTTATGGAATAATCATGTCAACATTCTACAATATAGGAATTCATCACAGATTAACACTCAACTTGCAGATCCAAATGGAAGAAAGGTGAAAACTTTAATGCTGCCTAACTGGGAGAAATTCCTAAAGGAATGTGCTTGTAGAAGGGGTTAGAAACCTGCGACTCTTGTCAGTAAAAACATGCTCTTTAATTTATTAAAAATAAGAATTTGCTTTTATTTACTGTATGCTACAGCTCACTGTTTGATAGCTCTCCTTTTTTGGGGGGTTTGTTTCCGAAGCTGAAGAAAGAGACTTCTTGTCTTTGTTTCAATGTGTATATAACAGGATACCAAAACACCTTTGTCCCTCACCACCCACTGATGTGTGCACTTGAGCTTCAAGTAACAAGACTGCTCTGAATAAAACAAAAAACATACTTCAGTCAAAGGTGACCCCATTCTGTTTGCAAATTAAACATAAACGTTAATTTTTCTCCAAAGTTTACCTTTCAATCCAAGCTGTTTGTATGCAAACTTTCCAGCAGTAGCTTTAACAAATTTAAGGTTTTAGATATCATTGAGAATTTCACTTTAATAAATTATTTCTGGCAAAAAGATTCATAAGATTATCCTGCTTTAAGTATAGCAGTCAAAACAATAAGCAGATACGGGGCTGAAAAGCA
Source organism: Buceros rhinoceros silvestris (assembly GCF_000710305.1). NCBI lineage: Eukaryota > Metazoa > Chordata > Aves > Bucerotiformes > Bucerotidae > Buceros > Buceros rhinoceros. The sequence continues at coordinate 30,105 of NW_010426550.1, read as the reverse complement.
CGAGTTTGTATAAAATAAGCTTACTTTATGACTTTCTAGTCTCATGCTGCAGAAGCTGTTTTTCTGACAGGACTTGTGTGGGGCTTAAGACTGTGTTAAGAAAGATTGGGAGAGATGTGGGTGGAGGTTATTAAGCTTCCATTTTACTACTTTGATTCATTAAGTGGCTTAATTATACTGTGACTTGCACATGATTTCTATACAGCTGTTTAATCATCATTTAAAATTGTAAATCTAAAAGTTTAGAGCATTTCTACATAAATACAAATAAGTCTAGGCTTATGAAAACTCATATATTTCTATCAGGTTTTTTTGGTTTTATGCTTCTTTCAGCTGGTACACTGAATATTTCTGCCTCCAACCATAAAAGAGGTTAAAACGTCTGCGCATTAATGCTTTGGAGGAATATTTAGGTTTTCTAAAAGATCTGTACTGGATTTTTTTATCTCCTTTTTATTTACCATTCCTCAGTCTGTATTATATGTTTGCTCATAAAGCCTAAACGTGTGGCCTGAGCCATTCGTCAGGATTCTTTCAGGAACAGGGCCATATCTGGTGTTCCTTGTCCACCTAAAACTCTTTTGTCAGTAAAAGGACTGGGAGTATAGAAATGGATCCCAGGAGGGATATATAGTAGCTACAAATAGTATGTTAGTTGACCGCAAAGCAGAGTTGTTACTGGCACAAAACAGAGACAGCTCATTAGAGAAAAGAATATTGTAGTAGTGGAAGATGTTTTGTTTCAAATTGCTTTCCAAATGTGGCATTCAGAAATGAGATGGACTACAACACCCAAAAAGGATGGATGATTATGAGGTTAAATTATAAGGTTTTAATTCCAGGAGAGATCTTTGCCAATGAGGTTTATGCTAATGGACCCACTACAATTGTTCCACATGGTAGTACAATCTTTTTTTTTTTTTTTGGTTCCAAAGCCCTGAAGTGGATTGTAAGATACAGCTTCATATGTTCTCCTTCCTTTAAAAGAAAGAATGGACCATGTAAAACTGGACAAAGGCTGATAAATCTTTACCTGTTATGTGGGTTACTTGTGAAAATATTTGTGCAGTGATTTTACAGGGAGTTTTAAAATTTTGTTTGTTCTGTTGAACAGAATAAATAATTTACAGAATTTTTATGTTTTCAGAAACAACGGTTGTTTCCTATATCCCAGGCCTCAGTGCAGAATGCAATGTGATGTACTTGGTCACACAAGACTTCATAACATGGATCCAGCAGCCCGAGATGTCAACGTTCCAGGAAAAAGGCCAGGCATTTCCTGAAAGAAATGTGAGCTTTACCATCCTTCCTTCCTAAAACACAAAAAGATAAAGTATGTCTTCTTATGACAATGTGAGTTATCTGTGACATTTACATGATGATTTAATGTGCTATAAACTACTTCGTATATCATAAAATTGCCATATTTCTTATTGTTTCCTCCTTCATTGTAGCTTTAAAAATTTAGTCACCTAAATTTTGGGCTTAATCCAAATCCAAATCAAATTTCTTAAACAGTTGGTACTCCTTCTAATTAAGGACAACATAATCCCTCCTGCTGTGGTAGGCAACTGTAGATAAAAGCTAGAAATACTGCATTTCTGAAAGTTATTTTTTTATGGTTCTAGTGTGTTTTGCAAACCTTTCATAGGGTCAATCTCATTTATGAGCTCCTTTAACTGCATTTTCCTCATACCTTTTAAACTTCACACTTTATGTAGTACACAGTACAGCTTCATGTAGCCTACCAGAAATATTTGAACTGGGTCATAAGAGTCTCAGTGTAAACTGTTTAGCTTTTCCTTATCTTATAAGCCTGCCTTTTCTCTAACTCTGAGTCTAGGGTCCCTTCTTTTGATGGTCACTTTTTGTTACTTTTCAAAGTTTAAGCTATATTTTCCTTCTCTTTACGTTTTATATATTGAGAATAGGAACAAAGGAACACAGTATCAAACCTTCTGGTTTAAACGTAGGGTCCATCTCCTCAAGCATTTGTCTCTAATAATAGCAATAAGCAGACAGGTAAAAAGAATAGTACAAGGCTTGGCTTTATCTATTCTCACTGGCACAATGACCTGGGGAAAATAAATTTTATACTTTACTAACTGTAGTAGATTGAATAAATGGGATTCAATCACCTAACTATAAACATCTACAGTCTAGACATGTACACTTACCACTTGAGGCCCCTTATAGTCAGTGGGAAGAAATAGACCCTGCTAAAGTGCAACTCAGTTTATCCTAAAGTCAATATCTAAAATGCCTATGATGAATTGTGCTAAAACACCTATCTTCCCCCATCGAGTCTAAAGGGAGCTTGGATAGACTAGCTAAGATACAGACAAGCATTTACATTTGGTCAGGTGACTTTCACATGAGGTTTCAAACTTTATTTTGTAATGAGTCTTCTGAATCTTGTTACTGATACTGCATTTTTTAAGACACAAATGTAAGTCATTCTGCTATGGAAATCAGGCAAGGCTTTGAGTTTTCAGAGGTAAAACCAAATGGATCTAGATCGGCATTCTGTTTTATTGAAACATCCTTAAATGGCAGGAGTGCAGGAGTGTGTTCATCTCCTTTTTCTCATACAGTTATTTACAAGAGATTATGTCATCCAGAAATACCCTGAATCAATAGAATTCCTCACAGTCTGGTATCTTGATTTCGTACCTTCTTTGCAAGTAACCTGAGATCCTGTGGAGGTCAGACTGCATCAAATCTTGCCTTCTTTGCTTGAGTTAGTCACAGATATGACAGTCTGATAGTTAAAATATTAGCTTGAACCTACAAACCAGTCCTTTCTCTGCTCATCTAAAGCCTACGACTTAAATGCAAGCTGTAGACAGTTGGTCACTCTCACACATGTAGCATTGTCTGAAAATTTCATTACAAGTAATGTATGTCTTCAAAACAGTTTGCTTTGTATAAAACACTATAGATGGGCGAAATTATCTTTTGTCAAAAATCTCAGATGACATGTCTGTTTGACAAGTAGGTCACATAGGTGAGCTGACATAGTGACGTGCATGCCTTGCTACAGCAGGCAACAGGGATTGGGTACCTTACAACAATTTTTATGAAAATTCCTCCCCAGCATTTTGTTAATGGATTGATTCTTTGCTGCTAATGACTTTGTGCCATAACCCTCTAAAGATCCGGTCTCAGAGAGATTTAGGCATCCAGCCCATGGGAACGCAGCACCACAGAGCCCAGTTATCTGGTCCAAAACAGTCGGGTTCACTGAAGAGTCTCCAAGTGAGACTAAAGATGAATAACTCAGTCCTACCATAGCTCCAGTGATGCCAAGGCTTGGCTGGCTGAATCCGTATGTCATCAGGATGCAAAACAAACTCTATGACTAGGGAGCCCTACATGCTGCACTCAGCCAGCAATGCCCAACAGCCAGCTAGAAACACAGTGTGGTAAATTTTCCCAATAAAATAGAGGCAGGGAAGAGGGGAGGCTTATCGGATCCATTTGAAAGAGAGAGGGGAACTACTCTTTCTTCACTCTAGAATTTTATTAAGAATATTTTATATTGGAATTGTAGTAATGTGTAGAAATTAAGCATCTTTTATCTTGGTCGACCATTCTCAGTGGAATAAGTGGCAAATACAACAAGGAACTCTGAAATGTGAGATGCTTTTTTCCAACTTAAATGATTCTACAATTCTATGTGTTCAGGCTGCTGGTGGCTGCAGCAAGCAGTGGAAAATGTATGCAAACTCTTTCCAGCATAATGTCCCAAATGCAGAAACCTGCAGAAATACTTAAATGTGAGAGCAGAAAATTACATCTGAATACATCATTTAAAATGCTTTATTATTAGTGCATTGATATTTTATAATCTGGGTCACTAAATGGGATTAATAGAGAAAAGATCCAATTCCACACTTCTATAATGTGAGTCACTGAAAACGGGTTTTTAGTTAAAAGTTGCAATTTCTCTCACAGCTATACGATCGTGTAGACACTCATATAGTGCAGAAAATATAGAGGGTTTTTTTCATTAAATATTGCTGGCAAAAGTAATATTTTAATTGTGTGAGAACTTTAGAAAGAGAAATATTTTAATTTTTCCTTGTCATATGCATAAATAAAAAACTCAGCAAATAAGATACTGAAGTGTCGCTTATGTTTTGGTGGAAATAACTATGTGAGGTAACAGATTTAAGGGACTATTAAACAGGTGTGCATGAATCATCAGCTAGAAAAAGGAAGGTAATAAAATAAAAATAGAGGGTTTTTCAACACTTTTTTATCATTGCAAAATTATTTGGGAAAAAAATAATCCAAGAAAACTGAGTTCTAGGAGTCCAGTAAGGTTCTTCTCCAGGTATGTTGATGGAAATTCCCACACCTGAATTTGAGGGACCTTTGTCATAAAGCCCTGCAGCATTATTTATTCTTCCTAATTGCTTCTGTCTCATTCCCTGTGCTGTGCAACTGTTGATCATGGTTTTATCTTTCTTTAACAACATGTACAAAGTTATGGCAAAGGTTCCTCACTGTTGTAAGACTCACTGGTGTCCCTAAGGAAAATAATTAGGACAGCCTATGAGGCCAATAACAAGGATAATAGTAAACATAGCAATTATCAGATATTTGCGAAAACAGCTAAAAATAGTGTTCCACACTTTGGGAAAATTAGTCAGTGAATAATAGTGCTGATGAGGTGGTGTAACTCAGTTTGCTGGCTCGTCATTTTCATGTTAACGTTCTTTTGGAACCGGGCAGAACTGGATAGTTCTTACTCAAGTTGCTGGTTCGGTATTGGTTTCCATTCACTCAGCTAAAATACCCTCTCCCCTCGAGAAGAGCCATTACTGTTCCTTTTTAGCTCAGACTTGCAACTGTTATGAGAAATTGTTTGGAGTTTGAACAGTTAGATTCCACATGTGAGGAAAAAACAGTTCCCTCCAAACAAACTCATAGTTCCCTGGAGATTATTCCCTGGATCCAGATTACTAACAGTGGGAGGAGAGCCAACACAAAGGCATAAAATATAGTGGAACGGCTAAAACAATGTGGCACTGTTCTTAGGATGAATTTCCATAACTCAGTATTCATGGATTTTGGTTGTTGCACAAGATGTGGTATAAGATGCTAATCATTTTGTTTATAATTGTTGAAAATATACATTTAAGCTTCAAAATAAATATGTTTATGCCTTCTTGGTCTGCTTCTGACTTCCATTGTCAGAATGAATTTATTCATCTATGTGTTCTCTCTCACTTGTTCCAAGTGTAGGTTTTCAAATTTCTGTACCATGAGCAGGGCTGTCTACGACATACACCGGCATAATACTGTAGCTGGTTGAACTGTAGCTATGACTAGATCTTTTATAGAAAATAAAATTGCACATTAGAATGAAATATACATGAAAATAATCTATATACCAGAACACTTGATCTTTAAGTTTCAGTAGGTGGGAATCAGAGCAGATCAGTTGTCTAGTTAAGCTACTTAATTAAGATTAATTCTAGTTTCTGTAGAACATTTTTACGTCATCAACACAAAACTGTTCATTCAAAATGCTTCTGTTATTATCTGTGCACATACAGTAAAGGAATAAGGCCTTTAATATGTGAGTTATACTGTGACACAATCGTTCATTTGCAGTCTCTGGAGTTTAAAGATGGCAAAAACGTGGCTTTACAATTCAGTATGTGGGGAAACCCAGATCTTCTAGATATTCTTCAAAAGAAAATAATAAAACTATTGGTCACAAAGTACAGTTTCATCTGCACCATTAACATATTTTCTACTTTTATTGCAGTCCAGTTAAAGACAGAAGTATTATATGGTTAACATTGACTGGACTATTTTTTTTAAATAAGATTATTTTTAAATTTTTAGACTATATAATGTATGCTCCATTTATAACATTAAAGAACAAGACCAGGAACAAGAAGTTGATTTAGTTGGAAATTGATTCCTTCACCCTAAGCACTCTTACAGACCTGTAAGAACAAGCTCCAGTGTAAACAATGGGTAAATACAGAGGAATGACCTCTACACTCCATCAGGTGAGGGTGTTGTCTTTCAATTAATTTAAATACCCAAACCCAAAGTATAGCCCAAATATGGCAGTTCACTCACAGTCCTCTTGTGAGGGCATGAGTGCTTTGGTGTTGCGGCAGATCAGAGAACTCGTTAAAACAAAAGCCAGATGTTTTGTTGACTTGTTTATAGGGCTGCTATTTAGCTGTCTCAGCAACTTAGAGACAAGGAAAACTCGACATGCTGACTCTTCTACCTCACTTCATGAGCGGATGGAGGGAACAGGGTCAAGAAAGGGCAAGAAAAAGTTTGGAATGCCCTTGGCTCAAACAGCCAGGATGTGATTGTGAGTATGTAAGTCCATCCAAGAAGATTTTATTTCAAAATTCAATGACCTTTGGTGTAGCACGGCCTGGGCTTCCAGAGCCTATTTACCAGTTCCTGGACCTAAACTCTGAACAAAACCTCAGTAATGCTGGAGAACCTGACTTGAGTTTTACTGCCCAAGTGTGATCCCAAACAAGGGGTATTCCTCATGTAGACCCGTGGAACCATCTTAGTGATACCACTGAATAGGGATAGAGTTCCACAATAATATGGCCTGGTCACAAGTTCATAAGAACTTACATATAACCTCATCAGCACACAAGCAAGTCAGGGACTGAAGAAACTTAGGAACCTGCATACCCCTTGAGACACTACTTTGTGGTAACTGAGCATTCAACAAGCATTCAAATTTCAGATCGTATGATGAATAGTGGTGGGAAGACAGGTACCTGTCCTCTAGGAATTGCACTCACACTGACACCAGTGACTCTTTTCACATACACAACTGGAGAGATTTCAGACAGCAGTCACCTGAGACAAACCTCAATTTTCTTCCTAAATCCAAACCTCCCCATGTTTCGTGTGGGGCTCAGAAGTGGGCCTGAGCCTTTCTTTGTTGCTTGGGCTGGTCTCCAGCAGGAACTTTCAGTGACTCTGACCAAAGCTGGAGAGGAATTATAAAAAATGTAGATTGGTAAAATTTAAGGATTTCATTACCAACTTCCTGAACCATCCAGCCCCAGCCAACCAGGCTCTCTGCCAATTTTCTTCTATGTTTTATTGTTTTGCCTCAATGTACAAGTTATTTAAGGAGTCCCTCTTTAGATACAAGGTGAAGTTTTAGGTGAAGTTCAACTCTTCTCTTAATTTTTTTTTTTTTTTTTAAGTTTAAAGGGGAAAAGAACAACTTAGAAAGACCCTTTCTATGCCAATGGAAAGACAAGAATTTTCCACCTTGCTGTTTAATTGGCAATATAATAGTTTAGAATGTACTTTTAAGAGGTTTGGACATGCTGGTATTATCGTATCCAAATGGCATTAGTGCTTTGTTCACACTCACTCATACTGCACTCAGTATGCAAGAAAACTTCTTGCTGTTGTGTCATAAGGGTGATTTCTAAAATGTCTCCAAAATGTCTAACTGACACTTAGATGAAGACAGAAATGAAGCATTTGAAGTAACCAAAAATTGTGGAATAAAATAAAAATTATCATCCTATAAAGCATGACACCTTATTTTTTCTAGTAGAGATTGGCATTTTTTTCCTGGTCTGGCTTCATCAAGGAGTAGTTGAGCACATTCTGGATGAAAATGATGTTCCTAAGTTCTGCATGTGATGAATTTGCAAGGTATAAGTATGCAGGTGTGAAATCTGGCACCTTCCAAACTGCACATTTGCACTTACAAATTCACTCAAAATTTATAGCCGTTACTAGCAGATGATATCATCAGCCGTTGCACATATTCCCTACCTCATTTTCCCAAGGTAGGGTTTAGTTTTGTTTTTTTGAGGAATGTGGAAGTGGCAATGAGTATTGATAATGAGCAACAAATAGCAGAGACAATGTCAAATTATTTTTAATACCAGAACACGGTTCCTTTGCGGTTAATACTCTGCAAAATGTTAATGCATCAGCAATTTTGTTACCATGTAAATGCATTTCCCACAGTATTATAAGGTTTTTCTCTTAACTATAATTTCAAAATTGTTCATGAAGCAAGAAGGTGACCAGCTCAGAGAAGCAACCCTCCAGGGAACAGACATAAAATCAGGTAAAATTCCTTTTAAGCTTATCCAAAACATCTGTATGACTTCAGCAAGTAGGTCTTGGCCCATTTTCACTCCTAATAAGTACAATCTAGCCATCGATTCATGGTAATGGGCTAAATTCTGCTCAGTAGGATTTGGTAAATCTAGAGTAACTGCAGGAATATCAGTGGCCTTTTTTCTGGACAGTCACCAGTGAAAATAATAGTAGAATAATTGGCTCTTTGCATAAGGTTGCTATTTATTCAAAATACACTCCTACAGGCTGTTCGCATTCTTTCTGCAAATATTTTAGTTGTGACTCAGGGCTATGGATTCAATGTGAAATGAATCACAAAAATATCAGACTTATAATGAATAATACATAAAGAAACGTTGAAGTCTGTGTTGAACACTGATTTAAAAAAAGGGCAGAGGCATTTTTTGCTGCCTATAAGAGGGAGTCATGAATCACAGCTTACACTATACCTTGTCCATGACTTATGGGAGTTATATTTCCTAGAGTGAACTGGAGATTCATTTTATGGAAGAATCATTGACGTATGCCAACATCTTTTATGGCAAAATGTCGTTGCCCAAGAGTAGATGAACAGCAGTTGTTGCCCAGTAGTAGATGTGCCAAGTACCATATAAAGCATGTCCACCTTGAAACACTGCTTCTTCCCTCAGATAATATCCAGCTATGGCTAGTGGTATAGAGGATGTGCTACTTCAGGCAATTGACGATAACTATGTTCTGGTTGAGATCACTTTGCTTCTTCCTGGAAATCATGAAGTCATCCCAATTTTTATTTGCTTCTAGAAGATAATTTGCTCATTAAACTTAATATAGGCAAAGAAAGTGTGAGCTTGTCACAATAAAAGCCCAGCGTACTTTGTCACAGGAGCGTGTTCTTCTTAAAGTCTCTATTTTGAATACACAGCATTTGTCTATCGTTCCTACATAGACCCTGACCTGGATTAGATCCTTTCCAAGATACCAGCAATCTTGAATTATTTGTGCAAAAAATATATTTCACATTTATCTTTTATTCTGATTATAGATGGCCCAATGACAGCCCTTTACAAAATATGCGAATTTTTCACCTGTAAAACAACTGCAGTGTCTGGCTTTAAAGGTTTTAGTACAGAAAACTTAAATATTGAGATAATGGAGGAAAGCTTCTATAGGGCTATTTTGATTTTGCAAACATACTGAAAGATCATGAGTTACTGACTTACCTCATCTAATGTTATGTTTCACTGAAAGCCAAAAAGCACTTTCAAAGTCACTATGTTACTGTGACTGACCTCTGGAGATGTCCAATCTCTCCACTGACTATAGAAGGGGATTAGAATGATACCGTTGGTACCATAATAAGTACTTACACTTGCCAGAATGAGCTGGGACCCAAGTGTTTGAAATAAAATTTTATTTATATTGGAAATACCTATGCTTACAGATACTGATATTTATAGACATACAAAACTAACACTTTAGAGAAGTGTCATCATCTTTTAAATCACACCCAGATATTTCCATAATTTACCATGTCAGTTCATCAAAATAAAACATTATGGTATATCACATGAGATAACTTCTGGTTAGGAAACTCAAAGTTGTGCAAATAGTACAGTGTAGGTCTGCAAAGCATGCGAGAGTTTCTGGATGGAAATGTTCACTGTTCACCCAAAGGTTTTTTGTTTCATTTCATTTTAATTTGTCTTGGTGAAGGGTTTTTTGTTTGATTGTTTGTTTCTTTTTATTTATAATGAAAATGCAAAATACATTCACCAAATCTTTCTTCTGGGAATATTTTTTCCAACCATCTCTCTAAGCAAATAAATAGGAGAGCTGTCTTTTTCCCATATTACACATTAAAACACTTGAAACATAATGAGCAGGGGATGCCAACGTTGACTGTGAACAGTAAGATCTGTGAAGCATGAAGCCTCTTCTCACTGTGTCTGTTTGAATCACCAGCTCTCTTCCGGTAAACCTGGTTGCAACACAAAATAATACTAATAAAAATACTGCACTCATGGCTCAGATAGTCAGTTGCTATGAGCCATTCAAGAGTCAGCCATATAAACACTTTCAGGAAAGAGATTTCGTTTTATAACAGCTTTCACTTATGACCCCTTATGACTCTGGTTGTTAAAATTCTGTGAAAATAATTAACCAGAACTTCACATGGTTTTTGTTCTCTGTCTTTCTTTCTTTTATTTTTTTTAATTTGAAGCTGGACCTCTTTACCACAGAAACCATCCATTATATTCTGACAGCATTCAGCTTGGACACAGCCTTGTGCGGCTCTGTTTCAGTTCAGAAGAACAGAAACGCACAGCTATCATCTCCCTGTTCAGGCTTTCTATCTGGTCCTCATATTACATCCTTTTTTTTCTGCATACATCTGGTAAGGTAGTTTCCTAAATTTGTCACTATTAGTGCAATGCAAACTATTTATGAGTAAATCTCCAAAACACATGGAACTCACCTGCTTCCATGTTTCGTTACAGACCTCAAATCCAGCCCAACTTCGTCAAATATTTTACAAAGTTCACAAATCTTTCAAATACACTTGGCTGAGGTATACTCTGCTTTTAAGTTACCTAAAGCCCAGAGCGCATGTGAAATCAAAAGAATCTCTTTAGTTTTTATTTTTGCCTTTTAATTCAGTCTTGCTCTCTGCTGGCTCCATTTATTCGGACTCCAAATTCAAAATAAAACTTTTCCTTCTCCCCGAACTTTCACCCAGCTCTTCTCTGTCTGCCAAAAACGTGATCAACAGAAATAGCTCTGAAGAACTCACCTCAGGCAAAGATCCCATTTCCATTTTCTTCAAGGGAGGTTTGACCTGGCTAAGAGGACTGATAGTTAACAAAAAATAGTGAGGGCAGCCTCAAGCGCTTTTAAGAACAGAATGCTACTCCTGTGTAGCTACTGCTCTGAAATGCATCAGCAACTTTGAAACTGTGAAAAAGATGCTTCCCAAAAGAAAGTCAGTATTTGCTTGTAGGTATTATTTACAGTTTGTTTAGCATGATATACTCAGCGCAATATAAGGCACAAGTAAACATAATCTCTAACAAGTAACACAGAACATGGATTAATATAACAATATTTTTTATCTGAAAGTTTAGTGTGTCCAGGTTAATCTGGCAAAGAACAGGTTTGATATCCCAATACCTTTCTGAAGAGCATGATGTCATTCAACTAATACTTGTCATATGGAGTTTATCTTTCTGCAGTTGCAGGAGATACCTTATACAGATTATAGCATTTTGGTAACAGTTTTGGGGAGAGAGAGTGGGAGAGCTAAGTGATAAATGAGCTGCACATATCTAGCGGAAAAGTAGGTTGGATGAATGGCCTATGATAGACAGGACAACACGGGTTGTTGGGGTTTTTTTAAACGTTTCTTTTCCTGTGAGAATTAATTCCAGAAACTTGGACCAACCTCTTGAAAGGAATGTTTTCTCCTCTGCACAGACAAGCATTACCTTCTGAGTAGAAAGCCTTGCTGTGCCTGGGGAGGGGATTTTGCATCCCAGGTTCCCATCCTAGTGCCAGAGAGTTTTTAAAAGCCTGTCCACACTGCCAGCTGCAGACAGATTTGCTCCTCCTGCGTTAACCCCAGATCCAGAAGGGCGGTTCTGGATATACTGCCAAATCAGGCCTGGAAAGAAAATAGTCACGTTCACACACAAAGGGCAGGGTATATTAGCTTGGGCATGGTGCCAAGTACATGCAGCTATACTGCTTCCAGATGCAAACTGGTGAGTCCACAAAGTACTCTGCACTTGCATGGACTTACTAATTTGGATCTCTGAACCATGCTCTATTTTGCCCTTAGCTATCCGTAGCCCAGGCCATCAATCATATTGCAGGCAAGGGGACAGCTTTTTAATTCACTTCTTTTTTTTTCTTCTTAGAGGAAGCCAGTGGAGAGAGAGGACATTCTGGGATAGTTACATAGCTTGTGTTGAGTTATGCTACTGGTTTAGTTGCAGACTCCTAGGACAGATGGCTTAAAGCCCAGGTATCTCACATTACTGAATTCCAGATGGAAGGTGAGAAAAGGTTGTATAAACTCAGATTGAGATCATCTGCTAGGAGAGGTGGAATCTCCTTGACAGAAACCAGGAGCGGGGGAAAAAGGAAACTCGTTATGCTATCATTATTGCTGCATTGAATATCAGAAGTTTGGAGGATATTGGCTTAGAATCAAAGCAATGGACTGGACTGGACTGGACTGGACTGGACTGGACTAGAATAGAATAGAATAGAATAGAATAGAATAGAATAGAATAGAATAGAATAGAATAGAATAGATCGCTTGACCACTTATAATCATAGAATCATTGAGGCTGGAAAACACCCTTAAGATCATTCAGTCAACTATTAACATAACTACATAACTACAAAGTCCTTCACTAAACCCCAAAACACCACATCAACATGCCTCTTAAACATCCCAGGGATGGTGACTCCACCACTTCCCTGGGCAGCCTGTTCCAGTGCTTGACAACTCTTCCGGTCAAGAAGTTTTTCCTAATATGCAACCTAAACCTCCCCTGGCACAACTTTAGGTCATTTTCTCACATTGACTTTAGGCATTGACTTTCTAACCCAAGAGCAAGGAGTGAACAACCAGTCCTGGGTTTCTTATTGAGGAGGTCAGATGTTTCAGAGCAAACCACCATCTATCTGGGCAGAATAGTGTCCTCATTCTGTCCCTTTAGCCTAATGTTGAGAGTTCAAGTTAATGAAAGCCAATGTTATTTCATTCAAAACCACAACTGTTTTCTAATATCCAGGAAGAATCCTAGATGTCAAGGAGTAACTAAGATATGGTTTTACAGAAACAATTAGCTTTTTGTCAAAGAATGGAGCTCTCATAAGAAACCAATGAAAGACAAAACAATAAGCAAGAATTGTTTTCTACTAGAAATCATCCAAGCTAAATAACCAAAACCAAATTTGAGTCTTAAAATCTAACCACCGTTTAGAAACCAGTCTGAAAAGGGATACAACTAATCAGGAAACCGCATCCCAGTTCTTCAGGCAAAACGAGATATTGAAATGATTTCCTTTGGAGAATTAGGGTGAAAAAAAGCACAACTGAAAACAATATTCAGAACTTCCCACTCCATCTGTAGAAAGATTTTATTGTTTCAATAATCTTTAAACGGTTCATTATAATTATGTCCTAATAGTAGCTGAATTTATGAAACAAAAGTTATGTGAAACTAAAAAAGCTGATATTTTCCATTTTGAAATATTTAAATACAATAGCTTTAAAACTATTTTTAAAATTCTTATTTTTGTCCAAGTGTTTAAAAATTATTCACAAGCAATCATTCTCCATAGGAAGTTCACAACTTAAACTGCACGATATTAAAAATCTCCGCAAAATCCTGAATCAGCTGCAGAAGGTAGTGGGAGCTAGGGATGTGCAGATGAGGGTCATGATCATTGGTTTTCATCTGCAATAGTCTTCATTTTAGCTACCTCCTACTAATCTGGTCTTGTTATTACAATCCCATCCATTTTCTCCTAAAGTCAATAGAATAACAGCCGTAAGCTTCAGTCCCAAGTGACTGTCAAACTGGAAGTTGGAGGTAACATTTTATGACACAAACATTTTCGGCTTTGTGTTGCAAATCCTCAGTTACCCTTAAAGAAAATTAGAGATTAGAGGAAGGGGAAGCAGATGTGTGACTAAGGGCTCACTCAGGAGAAGAAGAGGAAATCTCCTCTGCCCACAACATCCACCTGCTTATTATTCACTAAGGTAAAAACCCCTCCTGCTTTAATGTGCTGTAACTATTAAACTAAATGGGAGCTGAGGGCATTTAGTTCCCAGAGGATTGAGATGTTAAAAGTAACTTTCATTCTATTCATTTTGTCAACCTAAAGGTAACAATAATCTTCAACTATTTTTTTTGTTCTTTATGTTTTTAGTTTGCTTCCTCATGTTAAAGATATACCTGTATCCAAATTACTGAGATTAGAAGGAAGAAGTTGGAAATTAACTCATTCTAGGTCAAGGTGATTGAAAAAAAGGAAATAGTACAAAATTAGTTTAAATGGTAGTTCTTGTAAATGACCAACGGACAGTAACTAGGAGTTATATCAAACACAATATTTAAAACTTGTATATATTATATCCCTTTTGAAAGACATTGTCACTGAAAGCTATTGATGTTAAGAGCTTAATATGGTTCCGAAAAGGAGTACATAGTCTATATAAAGTTAATAATAAATATTGTCAGAAGAGCTTTATTGTGTCTAGAGAAAGGAAACATACTTTTAGTTGAGCTTCATTAATTTTGTTACATCAAAATAGGGGATAATTCTTGGGCAAAATATGGTCTGTAATGGTCACACTTACACTTTTCAGGTTTCATTTATTCAGCTTGCTTTATTTTCCTTTTTTTTTTCTTAGACATGTAATACAGCTCAAAAGACACAGCACTGTTTATGAGACTTTACATGAAACTTGTAACACAAGTTATTGATGTGTAAACAGTGTAAGATCCTGTGGTTTTGGAAGAAAGTTTTGTCATAAAGTTCAAGTAAGATCTATCATAACACCAAAAAATTTCTGTGACATCCTTAGGATAAATAGGACCAAGTAGAATTTGAAGTGAATCTTGGTTATTTCATTAAAAATCTAGCCCTACCCAACGACTTTGAGCTACAAGAGAATTTGTAGTACTAGGCAAGGCAGTTATTTGTTCATATACTATGGCAGAGTCATCTTTTCACAGGAGAATGGATTTCTTCATCGTAAAACTGAAGGGTAGAAGTCTTATGCATGTAGGTATACATAGGTAGACACCTGGTAATTGGTATGGATTTTGAAAACAATTTTTCTGGTAAGAATTTATATCTACTTGGGATTGAATAGCAGCTGAAGGTGTCAGTTGAAGCTTACTGTGTAGCTTGCATCCGCAGGTAATGGAGAGCGGTGTCTTGGAGGGAGCAATTCACACTGTCCTAAGACAAGTGCTTAAGATAGCTATGCTGCATAAGCTGGGGAGATGCCATCCTTTTCCACAGCCTGAGAGGTCTAGGTGTCAAACTGATAGATGCTAAGCTTCTTAATAACTTGTATTAGAGTAGGATATACCACCCTTAATTATAATTATATTCTGAACTGTGTTTATAACTACAGAGATGACAAAGCTTGCAGAGACCCAGGTGTTTCTCAACCAAACCAAAACCCTCAGTTTAATTCAGAAATCTTCATGTTTTAATCATCACTACAAAACTGTTATTTTCCACATTTTTACCCCTCACTGTATAAATACATCAAAAAAGTATGTTTCCCATTAAGAGCTTCCATTGTAAGCAAACTATGTAAACACAGTTTAATACCTAGGACTCATCATGTTTCTGGATGACATAGAGGTTGCATGAGTTGAAATTGTGAGAATATTGTATCCTGCATCTGAGCTTTTTTCTGAAGAAGCAAAAATGGTATGGTTTTCCAGGCTGTGGTATTTACATGGATTTTTCTTTACATGCATTTCCATTGGAAACATTATGAGAAATCCATTGGCTAGCCCATACTGGTAAACTTCTGAACCTGGCTGTAGATGACAACACCTGCATATATTTTTGTGATTGTCCCTAATTGACACATTT
>NW_010426550.1:0-14300 GCF_000710305.1 Buceros rhinoceros silvestris | reverse complement strand
CCCTACAGAGCACTCCTTGGGCTCTGCACGAGACAGAGGTGAAGCTCATTCGCTTGACTTCCGCCATTACTTCTAGAGGAAGAATGATGACAACCGCTCTGATGCTTCTTATTTGGCACGGCCATTCTGTTGCCCTGGCCTTGCCAAGAAAATTCTACAAATGCTTCTCAAAGTGCCATCCTGGGACCCAGGAGCAGAGGTACATGCTGCACCCAAAAGTTAAGCCACACTCCTTTATACACGAGCACACATAGAAAGCTGTGCTTATCCCTCCCCAGCATGTCTGGTCCTAGGGTTGCTTTAAAGATCTCTGTCCTCAGTAGTTAGCAGCATTTCCAGGAGTTACAGCTGCTTTCGAGGTGGGAGGATGTTCTTCATTATGGGAGAGCTATCACCATTTCTGTCCCTGACTTCTGCTTTTATTCTAGCTCTCAGATTAAACCGTTTAATATTCATAAAAGAAACATTACTATTTTCCTCTGCAATTTTGTTACATGGGCTGAATAGTCTGGAAAAGGATGGAATAGAAGGTGGATCTTGCTGAGAAGCTAGGAGAGGCAGACAGGGAAGAGCAGAGCCTAGGTCGCTTACAACAGCTAAGCAAAGAGGAGAAATGATGCAGGAGGAAATTATGAGACTTACCAGTCTTCTGTCAGGGAATATCAATGCAATTTTTTCCTATGTCAAAACATAAGAAGTAAAAAACTCAAAAAAGTGAGTGCATCCCAAATAGAAATGGTTAAATATATTATCAAAAAAAAAAAAAAAGTGTACTAAAAGTTGGAGCTGTATTCAAATTTTGAAAAGTTGCAGTTTTAAGTTTTTTGACAAAATTTCAGAGAGGGACTTGACAGATTTTTCTTTAACAAAAAACACAGTGACAAATATTGTCTAAATAGTTTTGACCTCATAGAGTGTTGTTTCAAATAAATTATTCATTAATTGTTCCATTGGACCTTCTAACACCACACAGAGAGGTAACATTTAATCAAAACTGCATACTTTTTAATTGTTTCTAGCTAATTAATATTATTCTTTGCAGATACTATGTACTGAACAGTCTGATATCAGCTTTATTTAGTACTGAGCACTCTGTAACACTGGTAATACTAACAACCCAAATACTGTGATATATTGCTCATAATTTGGTGATCTGATCACCTAGTGTAAAGAAGGCATGACTACCAAATTCTTTCATAAGGTCCACCAAGAAATAGCACAATGATAAAAGAAAGATGTTTTCAAAGATCAGACCAGATTTTAACTGATGCATGGAAGTGTGAGACATTACTCTGATTCACAGATATTTTTGTCAGATATTAATATGGAATATAAACATAAGACACTGAAAAGTAGTATAGTAACTAATCAAAATTACATTGGATATCCATAACTATAGGTCCTATACTTCACAATTTTTCCGATTATGAAACATCAAGGTGAAGACCAAGAAGTAATAACAACGTCACTTGACTATATTCACCATGTAATTCACAGTTCACCAGCTTTGCCAAAACACAGTAGTGAGAAATATAGAAAGGTCAAATTCCCATTGCTGCTAAAGAAATGCCAGGAAAACCATAAAACATGGAGAGGCTGGCTGTGAGGAACGGACTGGGTGAATGGTTCAAATGTAGGGTCAAAACAGAAAAATAAGGAAAGAGGGAGGAGTATAGACCAAAAAAATAAACCAAGCAAGGTATGTTTCAAATGTTGGCTAATGATGTAATTTTCCATGTGCTCTTTTTTTCCACAAGATGCTAGTTGCAAGGACACTCCATCACGTAAATGTCTGCTAAAGCATACCACAAAGGCGCCTATGTATCTTGCATAAAAAGCTCAAGTTATTGATGCCAACAGCTATTTACTTCTCACATACCCACCTCGCAATAAACCTAGACTGTCCTCCAGTCCTGGAAAGAGTAAAGCGTCTTGAACAAGGCAGTGTTTGGCAGCTCATAAAAGACAGAGGAAACCTTTCGTCCATTCGATCCATCCGGTGGTCACCTGGCAGCCAAGCCTTCCTGAGCAGTGGGCCAGCTCTCTGAGCGCAGCATACCTGGACAGAGCTACGCAGTGGTGTGGGGTGTATGCAAACCAGACTGCAACAAGTGGGGCAGCACAGAGTGTATGGAAGATGAGTTACAAGGGCCTTAGCAAAATTGTTTGGTACAACCATCTTTCCATTTCAGACAACCACATAATGCAAGAACAAGACACTCGATGAAAGAAAAAGACCTTGGGGTTTGTTTGTTTGTTTGACTGATTGATTGTTTGTTTGTTTTGGGGGGTGGCTAATTTTTTTAAGGATAAAATATAGTAATTCCAATCAGCTGCTGGAATTTACTGACAAGGAAGGCAGAGAGACAAGTGCCATGTTTAGACATAAGAGTTAGGATAATTTGTTGACAGGTAATACTTGTAGATATGCAGTATATTTAATCATACCTTGAAATTTGTTCTTTAGGCCCTAACTATATGCAGATGTTTGCACCCACTTTTTCAAGTAATGTCGTGTGTGAGGGTTCTAAATAGGTGCAAACCCATATTGCTCCAGGAATTCAGAGGTGGCATGGTGGTTTACTACTTTTGTGGAAATATCATTATACTTACTTGCTCCTTTAATATATTTTCAAGGACAGATTATGCAGTTCTTTACAGCAAACAAGAAATAAAGATTAGATCCAGTTTTCAGCTTATGCAAATTTGTATAGCTCCATGATTTCAGTGTATCTTAGCCAACCTGGCCAGCAAAGGTCTGCTGCTGCTGCTAACGTGCACTGAAACACCAAAAGGTAAAAATTTTTTACCAGTGCTTGAAGAATGCTGCTGCTTGCTCTATTTGTTTTTTCAGAGCACCAGTGATAACCAGTTCCTCAAAATATTGCTAGTGTTGAGCAGAGGTGTGACACAAGACTGAAAAACCAAGCACTGTGCCAGAAGACAGATGACTCAGCTCAGTTCCAGTTCCCGTGTGTATTTCTAGTTATTCTAAAGGTCAATGCAGGATATGCTCAGGGTGATCTTCAGCTGGTATAAAGCCGGCAAAGACGGCTAAATGGCCAGGGAAGAGGTGTGGGTATCTATTGCAATGTTTCAGTGTTCTCCAGCTGCCAGTGTTGCCCTTGAAGACTGATTACTTCTGCTTATAATTTTTAGATTTTAGTGCCTTAGGATGTTATAAATCGTGCCAGGAGCCAAGTTGGGAAGACAAAAGCGTCAGTCTGCTAAGAACCCATCCTTTGTTTCACTCCTCCCACTGGGCAGCTCAGCCAAACCTTAAATTTGAAAGCAGCAGTGAGTCCAAACCACAGCACATGGTGAGTTAGGATCTGGGGGTGATTTAGCCCACTGTGCAGGACAGAGGGACCACCCACTCCAATAGTGTGATTTATTCCCATAAAAGTCAGTGGGAAAACTTTAACTTGAGTGGAGTTGGATCAAGGCGCTGTATCTGTTTCCAGCTTAACTTTTTTTCTAATATTTTGAGCGGATCGTCAAAAATTTGATTTGACTCCTCTAGAGCAAAACAAAAATATTCTAGAGCTTTGGATATCTCCAACTATATATGCATGTGTATACATAGCAGTATTTATATTTCTCTATCAGGTGTATGAGAACAGACTCCCTGTTAAACAGGAATAAACCGAAGAAACTTATTGCTGAGGGTTTTTAATTTGCTCACACCTTCAGGAACCAGAAGGTAAGAGCAGCTGTCCCTTCCAATATTCAGTGTTGTGGTCTTTAAATGAAACATCCTGACACCAGTAAAGTTAGAAGGAGTTTCATGGCATGTGTTAATCCAATGATCAGTGCCTGGAGTGGATTTGACTGACCTTGATGAGTAGGAGAATGCCCTTTTCCCATGTAGAATTAGCAAACTATAAATCTTTCAAGATTGTATAGGGCTGAAGATTAGCACATAAAAGTCTACCTGGTGTAATACGAATACCAAGTCTTTCTCCTCCCATTTTTGAGTATTCTTTATAATGTTTTATTCATGATGTTGCCATCTAAAGTTGCGTCATCACTTCAATTTTTTTTTAAATAAAAGAAAAATTCCAACTATATAATGTGGTTTGAAATTTGTTTCTGCAAAGTCTGCCTTTCAAAAATTTTTATTTTTTTGTTGGCATAGATACTTTTGCATTGTAAATTAAATTTAGAATGGGCAATGTCTTCCTTATTTTGGCTTGGCTATATTAGTACTTTTTCATAAAAATAAAAACCTGACAGTCAAGCTTATATGGAAATGAGAAATGAGCCTGAACCAAACCCCGGGAGAAAAGTCTAAGTAGGAAGTTTGCAATCAGGCCATCCATCTGCCTCTGAGTCATGTAATAAGATATAATCTTTAGAATGGTGTAAATCTAAACTTCAGATCCAAATCCCTTAAATGAAGTTACTTCAGACTAGAACAATTTTGAATGCTTGAAATGAAGTTGGAATGAAAAAGTTGCATCCAAATTGTCATAACTTTTTCCTGTGTGAGCTGGATTTCCATGGATGCTGATGGAATGTAAACTGCAGAACACCTGACGAGCAGTCATGCAACTAACAGAGAGCAGCTCTAGTGGGGTGGCTCTTGGTAGGAGCAAAAGTCAAGAGCGTTGCACTCAACGTCTTCAGGCTGCAGTGTGGGCAGGTGCTATGGCAGGTGCTACTGCTGACTTCCAACTACTTCCAACAAAGAAACATTTCTCTATTATTGTAAGGGCAAGATGATCTCCACATAATACCTTTGTGAATACAATGTCTCATCCTACACAATACGACCTTCTGTTGACTTACTTAGACTACCTGTTTTCTTACTTTCAAAGAAGGTATGGAAAGGGAATTGGAAAACTTCAACAAAGTCTTCTTCAGTCCTTTTTTTAAATGATGTTTGAGCTTTTTGCCTTTTACACTCCATCTCCTTGTACTGTTTGGAAGGTAAAAACACCAGCAGCTCACCTGGCCTGTTGTTCTGCTGCAGGAGTCAAGAATGACTTCACCAGAATGATACAAAGAATTAATTTTATCCTGTACGCTCATGGCATTATTTTCATCCTTTCTCTATTTTCTGTGCATTGCTGCTCTGGATCTGTGAGCTCTCGGGAAAAGATTGTTATTTATATTTTTTTATATATTTCAGAGAGCTCTTTGCATCCTCCCCACACGTCCCAGGTTTTCTGGCCATCCAAAATAAAACATGTTGAAATACTGAAGGACTTTTACAAGGCAATTCTGGGCAGGTAATAGCCACAGTGGTTTCCTGTAAGATCACTGTATTATCAGCTTTGAATGTGTTATTGTGGGGATTCTAAAGTACAAAATAACTTTCTCAATATTTTCTTTTATCATCTTGGAGCCCTCTTTCTGTTGCGTGCACTTCCAATAAAGTTTTGGGACCCTTCTAATACGACAGCTGTCATCATCATCTTTCTTTAAATCATATGAAATCAATATTTTGCTAAACAAAAGTATGAATTGGAAATAACAACTCACTTTTTTTTTAAACAAGAAAAATCCTATCAAGTTGCTCTGTGATAAAACATAATTCAGTTGTATCTCCATTATGCAGGAAAACTTGCTGTCCCTCCATCCATTTTACTCCTACTCCAAGAGCTTTTCCTCAAAGAAACTATGCTCTGCAGGGGTTACAAGAGAGATGGCTGGTCATTCCTCTAGCTGAAAAATTATGCTATGTTCAGCATCTCACATGTTTTTCATGATACTCCCACGTCTAGAGTATGTATCTCTTCTTCCCAAGATAAACTCTGGTGTCACAATATCTTATGGTTTTGATATCGAGTGATCATCTAACTTGAGTTTTACTCAGTCTTTGGATCCTGTCTTTCTCAAAATCAACTTAATTTCAGGTCAGCCCTATCATCTCTCTGCCTGGCCTCAAAAGTACCAAGTCTCTGGCCTTTCTTTCATTTGGGGAATTACGGCTTCATGAGGAAAAGTTGTGACTGACAGCAGGGAAATGGACCACAGCCAGGGTTTGTGGGTAAGAAAAACAGTTACTCCCAAAGCACACAAACCACAGACTGTGGTCTCTAATGCTACCTTTTGCTGCCACGTGTTCTACCACTGCTAGAATATCTGAGTAATGTACATATAAAGTCTCCAAACTTCCATCATTAAGGTCACTTTCTATATTAATTCTATAATTCTATAATTTCTTTATTAATTCTCTGGACTAAACCATGACTGTTGAAGCAAAGAGATCATAGACTTTGCAAACAAACTTCTTAGACTCACCCATTATTGACAGAAAACACAAGAGGATTACAAACCTGCAGAATAACAAACATCATCATGTCAGCTTTCTGCCACATCTGAATCTCTCTGGTCTTCTGTCATTTTTGTTGTACTTTTTGTTTCTGTTCAATCTTCCCCCTTTTAGGATAGTATCTTTCTTTGACTAAAGATCATACATATTTTTAAAAAGTAACTTATAAATATTTTATTATTCTGCTAGAGTTCTTCTGTTGCATTAGATAGTGCCCTACTATTATGGGCATCTCCAGTTGTTGGTGGCCCTTTCATTTCAGACCAGACATCAAGCTCAATTTTCCCAGAAGAGTCTATCTGATGTTAATGAGCCTTTGCGGTATGCTAGGAACCACATAATCAGGGTGATAGTGTATTTTTCTTTCATAAACTCAATAGTGAAGACGCAGAGCAAATCAATACAGTGATTCTTTTTTTATGAGTACTGTGGGTCAGTCAGCATGTACTACAGGCAAAAGATAAATTAGCAAAGAGTTGCAGCAGCGTGCTTCAGACTTCAGCTACGCATGTTGTTACCTCTGAGTAAGGAGTGCATTGCTATTGCAAAAGGTAAATAAGCATAACAAAAACATCCTAATGGGCTAGCTCTTCCAGCTGCTTAGTGGAAGCTTGCATTGCTTTGGACTGTTACTACTTATTTGGCTAAAGCACCATCCCCTGGAAGCTGGACCAGGATGCTCTTGTTGAACCACTGGAATTACTCACTTTGGAATTGAATAATTTTAATAATCATATTCTTTTGGGGCCATTCATTCCAAAAGGCAAGGACCAAAAATATCTCTCTGTTTCCTGCTCCTCATTAAAATCATTGACAGAGAATTACTGGTCTTGGCCCACAACAATCTGTATGAGTCCAGTATTAAAATCTGGAGGAGGGAAGAACCACCAATAATAACTCTGCTTTTACCATACAAAGCATGTTACATCAGTAATCATTAACAGAGAGAGTGGGAGGAGAAACATGCATTATAAAGCATATCCTTCACTATGACTCTGTAAAGTTCTGTACTGGTTTCTACCCCTTTTCACCCTTTGAAAAATCAGCAGAACTGCAACTGTAGCTATCCTACGAAAAAAATGTAGCTTCATGCTTGATTTTTGCTACTTGAAGGTATAATGAACTTAAATGTATTAGCTTTCATACACTGCCAAGAGTAAGCCAGTTAGGTATATAAATATGTCCCACCCCTCTCCTTCTTCCTTTTACATTTTTGAATGTAGTCTTTTAAATGAGTTTATGAGCAGATCTCTGCTAATACCATAGTAACTGCTCAAGGCATTACATTTTTTTGCTATGAGGGGTAGGACTCACCTCCCTGAACTTTCTACTTCAGTATCTACAGTATGAATGTTTCCCTAACATCTTTGAAATCTGTGGGGAGAAACAGGAGCTACGAGAACTGCTATTCAGCTGGCTACTTCTAGGTATGTAATTTAACCTGAGATAAATCGAAGTCTGAAATTGTCCTTTTCTTGCCACTGACTATAGTGGGAGTTTAGAGGGACCAGTTTAGATGTAAACATCTATATTTGGCCAGATGGGTTCCATCTGGCTCTCCTTATTTATGTGTATTGTCCAGAAGACATCTAATTTCAAATGTTCAGCAACTAACAATAGTAACAAATTCTTTACAGAGACTATAGCAGCAATAGGCTTTTGCTTGGATGCAGTGCTGTGTGCTGTCACTGGTCACAAGAATCTACACATGAAAAAAACAAAATCAAACCTGTATGAGTTCCAGAAAAGTTAAAAGAGGTTTCCTCTTTAAATTTTCATTGATAAATGAAAACTTTGGAAGGAAATATTTTTTTGCCTACATACCTACATTTATCATGTGTTTAATGGTTAAAAAAAACCACTACAACTGCTCTGGCAATGAACTGCTCACAAGGTGTTATTCAGGAGAAAAGAGAAAATGAGCACATTGGCACACAAGCTCCAAAGGCAGTTGAGCAAAGAGTTATCCCCATTGTTTAGGAGAGTATGATTTTAGCAAGGTCAGAGTTGTAATCACAGCCCCTGTTCCATGCTTACGCTGTGCAGCCAGCACGCACCTGTCACTCTCAAATGACATGAACTGCCCATATGTACCCTGACTTACTTGCCTGATATGCAAATTCTTTAGAAATCTTTCTGAGACAGTTTAAATCTTCCAGCACCAAGATAAATCCTCTTCATTGCGCTCAGGCACGGTGCAACTTCTCTGGCAAAACTGCTCTAACGATGAGGATTTGTGCTGAATATCTTTGAGAGGTATTTATTACTTGAGGCCATGCAGTCTTTTACAGGCCAGCATAGGCTCTCATTGTTTCATGTAAAGAAAAAAATTACTCAGTGATGGGTTAGTGTAAGTTCCCTGGAATCGAATAGAGAACTATTGTGTAATAACAGATGTTATTGTATAGAATTTTTCAACATTCACTATAGACCAGCAAATAAGGGCACATTTTGAATGGAGAGCATTGCATTAACATGCCTACAAGTCAAGGCTTTCTTCAAGAGTTTCTTAATAAAAAGAAAATTTATATCGAATTTCTAACACGGACAGCTCTGATAAAGCTACAAAATGGCAATGTAAAATATTGGCACTCACTGAGTGGCATAAATGGGGGTTAATAATTTCTGAAAGTTTTAGATTAAATGAAAAAAGCTTTCATTCCTTTTGCTGGCTGAGGCACTGGAATGCTGTAGAATTGCCTCAGGGATAGCTGTGAAGGATAACATTCCCAGGACATGGAGGCAGTGTCACTCATAAACTGAAACGGCACATACTTTGACAGAAAATGTAGGAGGATTTTTGAAAGGAGGTAATAAGGTTTTTTAAACAAACAAATACATGGATTTCCACACCACCAGCACCACCACCCCTCCTTTACTGAACATTGGATTGAGAAGCAAACTCAATTAAACTGGCTTTACAACAAGCTACAGAGAAAATCATAAGCACTACTGCTCAGCTGCATTGAGACACGATGAACCTGTCTTCTGAGAACTGAGCTGCATCCTTGGAACACATGGAGATGAAAGGAGGGTTGTTTAAATAAACTGAGACACAGTTTCAACCCTAGTATTCTTATTAGTAACCCACACATCCTTCCCTTGTCCTGTTTCCATCTGTGTGAACTCAAATCTTAGGACATTTTTCAAAGCACCCAAAAAGAGCACAGTGTGAGTTTAAATTTGATATGTCTAAAGCAGAAATCCCCAAAAAACATGCCTAGTCGTGGCTTATTTTTAGTTTCAACAGAAATCATATTGGCACTATATACTTACTGTGAAACAGCAGTCGTAGCTGAGCTGGAATTTTTTCTGGATACATCATTTGCCCATGTTGAATGTTTTTAAGCCTGTAGCTTCTGGTAGTACACCAACAACTGTAAACGTACTAATTTTCCCTGCTTCTCAGCTTACAATAAATCTGCTTCCGTCATTAACTTATTTACAGTTACTTCAGATAACTTTAACTTGCACTTCACTCTGTTCTGTAAGTTTTTTTTCCATAACCACTATATCAGGTAGAATCAAGTTTTACCACTGTCAATATAAATTAGGATCTTCTAGGTCCCACTCCCTCCTCTTCTGTAATTTGGACATAAATCTATCTGGTTTTACTTAAAATACTTCTAGAACAATGTTCCAAACATCATTTTCTTGGTTGGTTATTTCAGACACGTGATTGTCCTCTTTTAAACCTTCAGTTTATGGTCTTTCAGGTCCTGCTCCTGCTTTAGTTCTTTGATTTTCCACAGCAGCAAAATGTCACCTGCCACCTCCATCTTCATGACAATCAGTTGAGGAGGCTGAAAGTCTGTAACCAGTGTGGTTATCCACTCAGTGTGGCCCAACTTCAACTGATGAGAAAGCAAAGTTGAAAACAGTGCTCCGTCCCAGAAATAGCGCTGTTTCTGTTCCAAACAATCCCCACCTAAACCATCCATTAGTCCAATTTTACCAAAATGAACTTGAGGCTTTATTCTTGCTACCCCTACATGGAAGGAGCAACCACAAAGCCATCTCAGGATCCTCTTACAACTTCTTCTCTGCCATTATACCTTCAAATGACATAACAATGGGTGGACTAATAACCAAAATTAGTATTTTCATTCTGTCAGTAACAATCAATAACTGCTTTCTGTGTTTTATATATTCCTCTACAGCCTCTAACACTATATACAAGTTTAAAGCTCTTCAGGTACAGGGCTATCTTTCATTACGTGTTTGTATAGCCCTCCACACAACCAGGCCATATTACCGACTGCCAGTCGTGGGTGGCAACTAAATCAGAGCTTGAACAAGATCATCTAAAGAAAAAGAGTGTCATGTTACTCCTACTGCTACATATGCTCTGTGGGACGATTTCTCCTTTCAGCCACAACAGTGTAAATCTGGAATAATTCCACGGGAAAGCTGCTTTTCTGCACCAGAATGTGGTGCATTGTATCTACTGTTTGCTGTTAAACACGGGGGATGACTTTTCCATTTATACACCATTTCTCTCAGCTTTAGCATTATTTCAGGCTTTGTATGCTAGGCTAGCTACGCACCAAAATAAATCTCTTCCTTCTGACTCTCTGCCTTTTTATTCTTCTTACAAAGAGGAGAAGATGTGCTAATTAAGTCCTTTTATTAAAGACAGATGTACATTTTCAGCAGTTTACCAGAATTGTCGTTTCTAAAAAAATATGGGAAACTGGAAAAAAAAATTTAAAAAATCATCACTTTGAACATGCCTGTGGGAATTGGGGATATTTCCTATCTGCTGTTCAGAAGTACTTTTGTAATACCAGCAGGCAATTACTATTGGTTTTAACCTACCCCCAGCCATATTCTATACCCATAGGGTCACATCCTCGTCTTACATTCATCCCATGTCTAGATATATTCTTTCAAATGTGCCAGCAAAAGTTGACAAGGGCTTGTGGCTGGTGGGAATGGACATTGGTGGCCACTGGTGGCCCATGGACATTTGAAGCATTCAGAAGCTTTGGCTTTTAGAAGATATGTAGTTGAAAGGAGGAGGGTGGATGAGGGTCACAAGGATAAGTCTCAGCTGGACCTAGGCAGAAAGAACTGGGGGTTTTGGATGAGAAGGGGAAAGTGGTGAGAGCTCAGGGTTGGTAAGAGCCTTTGGTTTAGAGGCAGAGACACACAAAATCCTGCTTTCTTCTCATTTTGCATATTTTGCCTTTATTAGTAGGAAACTCCCGTTGCTAACTAACACTACTAGTCAAGTAATGTCATCAAGTAGTGATAGTGCTCAGCCCTCGAGCCGCAGCTTGAGCTGGGAATTTTAAGAGCAGTATATTGTCTTACAGAAAAATGCATGTGAAGTATTGGAGTCTTCAGGTTGTTCTGAGACTCTGAGGAGTCAGGTGCCAAAGGAATTAAAGTCGATTGAAAACCATACAATTCCCTAAAGCGAGCTTTATTTACTAAACTAGATTTGTCAACTTTGACAAAAGGATGAATAATAATCAGGAATAAGGGAATAACGTCACTGATTTTTTGAAGTTAATTTAGCTCCAGACAGATAAGTATCTCCCAAAATGTCACCAATTAACATAGAGAACAAAAATAGTACCATTTTTTTTTTTTTTTTTTTAGATTTCAAGGTATTCCTCCCAGTGGCCATGAGAGAGAGAGAACTGGCATTTCGTAAAGAAAGACACTTTGGTGCAAATCTTCTTTATTTCTGGTAACTTTCATTCAGCAAGTCAGTAAAAAAAAATAACAAACAACCACAGTAGTTCATCTAAAAACAGAAGAGTAGATGGTGTTTCATAGAAAACAACAAAATAATGACAACAGTTTCAATGTCTAATTAGAAACTGTAACTGATTTGTCGATATTCTGACTGAGAAAAATTTTCAGAGGCAGGGAAAGCACTGAAGCTGCCAACAAAGCACTAGAAATGTTCATGGCAGATGAACATGTTTCTGAATGTGTCTTGAATTTCTTGGTACCAGTTATCTTCTCTGATCTGTGCAACATTCAGAGTACAAACCACACTATGCAAGCATTTTATACATCCTATGAAACTATAAAAGTTAAAGTTTAAACTGTGTCCTTTCCAAAAAGCATGTGAAAGCCTACAGTCAGACAAAGTATTGACTATGGCTGAATGTTAGAAAGAAGCTCCTAAGATCTATAAATAAGCAAAACCTGTCGGATTAGCTGAGAGAAGCAAATGCAAGTCTTTGCTGACTCAAATATTCACTCCTGCTGCTAAATAGTGCTTTTATAAAGAAGCAATAAACTATATCCACTAACTGTCAATGTCTCTATTCTCAACTCCATGTTATGAAGATCACTATCTAGGAATAAACTTCCTCTAAGATAAAACAAGACTGCAAGCTTTGGAGACAATAGCAAGATTGTCCCACTAGCTGAAGACATTAATCCTTAAGAATTTTTAAGAACATAGTGTGTTCTTCATATTGTACCTAACACAATCACACTTTGTTAAAAATTGGCTCCTGGTGATATGGGGGATGGAGGGATGGATACAGTTCTAGTTTTTTCCCTTTTCTTTCAAAAGACAAAGCGGCCACATTTTGCCCTCAGATTATATTTGATTGTTGTCTCCAAAGCTGCGCATATGCACATTAAGGAATATTTTTCCATACGTTTTCAGGATGCTTGGTACATTTAAATATATTTTCACTAAATTAGTGACTCTGATGTAGATAGCTGGCATTAGATTATTTCAGCTTACGCAAATGAATGAAGACAACATAAATCTAAGCTATATATCAAGAATATAAAAAGAAAAAAATAACTACTTTTGCCAGTAATGCAACTGGCAATACAGCTGTGACTTTGCAGAAAATAACTTTTATCTCCAGTCTTCTTATGCAGGGCAACAATTAAGTAAAATAGGACCATATGGTATTACCGATGGGAAGGGACTCTCTGAAATATTTTTACTCTAAAAAAAAAAAAAGTAAGAATATGAAATTGTGTCTTTATGTGCACTAGTTGCACTAAATCAATGTCAAAAAGTGAAGGGGACAATACAGCAGACTGAGACTGATAAAACTTAATTGGTTCTGTTCTGCTGGTGGCACGTGCAGAATTTATGCTGTTGTGCAGTTTGAGCTACTTGTACAATGCGACATGTCTAACTGCTTCCAGCTCTAGCTTTCACACCCACTGGTGCTTCCTGCTTGTAAGCTACCCTCCTTACTGTACATTGGGCACATCCATCTACTCCACAGTCACAAAGACAGGCTGGTCTGCAGCTCTGCTGATGCTAAACTGCTCGTGGAAGGCAAGCAGAGTTGCTCTGGACACGGTGACCTGCAGCTTTTGGTAGTCAGAGTGCACAGAGCCCAAAGTGCTCTGTGAAACCTAAGTGGTGCATTTGCTCCATGTCAGGTGCCAATGATCACTGTCAAGCAAAAGCTTTCAGCTCTTCAGCTATTTGAACCCCACAGGTGACACCGTCTTTGTTGTCTAAATACAGTTCTTCAAATTAGTTGGGTCCAACTTCACTCCAAAACCTGCCTGCGTGACATCTGTATGATGCCCACAGATAACACAGAACAGCAGGTGACAGCTCACACCCACACAGCACAATACAACCATGGCACTAGAAAGATGACATCACCATCATGGCTTGGCTTCGCGGACAAAGATTTGGGAAGGGCTTTACCCACGCTTACTGCAAGCGCGCTGATGGCTGAAAAGGCCAATGTGGGATAGGCAAGACCGGTTGCAAAAAGCACACCGGAAGGTCTCCTTGGGTGGTACAGTCGAGGCACGGTTCTTTCTGTGCTGTCTTTTCTCCTCGAGACTGATTCTACGCATGCTCTCAAAGGAGGCAGCAGCGTTATGTATGGTGTGTCTCCAAATCTCTCAACTGGAGGCCAGGGTGGACCACTGATGGTGGTCAATATGGCCTAGGCTGAGGTATTGTTTCGGGGAGTCCTTACATCCCCTCTTTGGAGCTCGTCTCTTGCAGCAGCCAGTGGCGAGTTCACCATAGAACACAATCTTAGGGAGGCGGTGATCCGCC
>NW_010426549.1:8799-9409 GCF_000710305.1 Buceros rhinoceros silvestris | reverse complement strand
GGGCCCGGCTCTGGAGTGCAGCGCTTTGGCAGAGCCTCCAAGTCTGCACGAAGGAAGCCCTGGCAAATCGACTGCCGCGTGTCCAGCAGCTCCATGGACTGCGGTCAGTCGCTCCAGAGCAGCTGCTGCTCTGCAGTTCTCAGTTCGCCACAGAGGCAGGGAAATGGTAAGAAAGACCACACTGAGGTCGCGGCATCTGATGTTTCTCTCTTTTGAGTGCAGAGGGATTTTTTATTTACTTTTTTTACTTTTTCCCCAGAAGATTCAGGGATTTTTTTCTAAAAGCTCTTGGTCTTGCCGTGGTGCAGAGCTCCCAGCAGGTAGGAGTGTAGTAACTGAGGGCAGCGACTGCTGGGGGGAGCAAGTGAGCCTTTGTCCGTGAAGCAGAAGGGCCTTGTCTCTGCCAGACTTCAGCTGCCAGCTGGGAGGGCAGGATGGAGGGGTGATGGACATGGTTGAAGTATGGAGGAGCCGGCTTCATCCCCAAGCCCCAGCTGGTGTCCCTCAGCTGGAGACACCAGCCACCACCTGTCCGGAGGAAGCAGTGGGATGGGACCCCCTGGCCAGGCTTGCTTCCCTGGGTGGACTGGGGCAGTGTGCCGTACTGGCT
>NW_010426549.1:7980-8571 GCF_000710305.1 Buceros rhinoceros silvestris | reverse complement strand
TCCTCCTGCAGGTCCTGCCTGCTGCAAGGAAAACAGAGCAACCCCCCACATGAGACTTGTCAGGCGAGTGCTCCCGGACCCTCTCAGTGCTGTCCCCTCCCCGAGCGCAGTGGAGAGGCATCATCTGGAAATGAGGGTCCCTGGGGCTCAGCTCTCTCCTGCCGCAGAGCCATGGGGACACACGTGCCCTGCGGGAAGGGCAGCAGCAGCCCCAGTGCCGGCCAGTGAGAGGAGGAGAGCGGGGCTGTCCTGCCCCTGTCTTCTGCAAACATGGTAGTCGAGTGGCCAAGTCCACCTTGGCTGCCGGTGGGGATGGAAGGTGGCTGCTGCTCTGCACAACCCTGCAAGAAATGCGCTGCACTCAGGGAGCAGCCCTGCAGCAGAAAGGGCCCCTGACCAGCTGCATCGGCTCCTGGCCATGTGTGAGCGGTGAGGACCGCCGAGATTGTACCCGAGCAACCCTCACCTTTGCCTGGATGCTGGTGTGTTGTGTCATTGCCTGGGCAAGGGGAAAAGAGCAGAAGGTGAGAAGCGATGCACCTGATGCTGGGCTGGAGCAGCCTCTGGTGCAGAGCAGAGGCAGGAGGGACA
>NW_010426549.1:6251-7843 GCF_000710305.1 Buceros rhinoceros silvestris | reverse complement strand
AGGGTGATGGGGTGCAGCTGGGCCAGCTGGGCTCCCTCCCCTCCTTGTGGTGGGCTGTGCACGGGGCAGGGGCAGAGGAAGAGCTGTGTGAGAGCAGTGCTGCCTTCTGCCTCTTCCGCCAGCCCAGGGAGCAGTGCCAAGCTGGCACGAAGCAGCTGGGTACCGCCTGGTCATGGAGCGGAGAGCAGCAGCAGTGGTGAGGAGGGGGCTGGGCACAGTTGGGCAAAGCTGCTGCGGCAGCTCTGCCCGCTCAAGAGCTGCCCACAGCCGTGGGGACACCTCTGCCAAGCTCAGGAGTGGTGTTTCCCCACGGTGCAGCTACGCCTGGAGCCTCTCCCGTGATGTGAGCAGGGCCGCAGGAGTGCGCTGACCCAGAGCTCCTCCAGCGCCCCGGAGCTGCAGCCTGAGTGCCGCCTGCTGCCCAGGCTGCGGGCATAAGCGGGTGCCCGCACAGCCCTGGCCTGGGGAGGTGGCCACGGAGGCAGGACAGAGGGGCAGGATAGAGGCGCTGACCAGCCCTGGTGTGGGACGTGGCGCTGAGTCTGACTGGAAGGTGATGACACACTGAAGGAGCTGCAAGGTCAGAAGAGGACAAGGGACCGCACAGCCCTGGCCTGGGGAGGTGGCCACGGAGGCAGGACAGAGGGGCAGGATAGAGGCGCTGACCAGCCCTGGTGTGGGACGTGGCGCTGAGTCTGACTGGAAGGTGATGACACACTGAAGGAGCTGCAAGTCAGAAGAGGACAAGGGAGTTGGTGGGCCTGAGTTCCTCCTCCTTGGTGGCCTTCCCAGCTGTCCCCTTCCCACTGCTCAGCACCTGCAGCTGGCTGAGGGACAGGAATAGCTGCTAGCACAGGATACTGCCTCATCTGAAGAGAGGAGCAGCAGGGAATGACCTGGAGGTGGCTGAGCTGAGCCTGGTGGGTTCCCTATAGCATCCACCCACCACAGGCATGACCAGGGATGCATCCAGCACCAGGGTGCTGGGGGTCTGGGGCTGCTCCCTGTGTGTCCTTGCCCTGGTGTCAGGGCCAGAGCTTCCGAGGAAAGGTAGCTGATGTCGACGAGTCTTTCTTGGGCTTGGCGATGACCAAGTCATCCCTGAGGAGCAGGAGTTCCATCTTCCTCATCTCATGATCCCAGGAAACATGCTGGCAGGGCAACGTTTTGGGTGATGCCAGGACTAGCATGCACTGTGCACGGGCTCAGGGTCGTCCCTGCAGAGCAGATGGCATCAGGCATGAGAAAGGCAGCTGCTGCAGGGCCCAGCTGTGCTGGAGTGTCCCTGAGCCATGCAGGGAGCTCACCTGGAGCCAGAGCAGCAGTTAGGCTGGCCCATCCTGCCAGGGTCAGGAGAAGCCTCGCGTGGAACACACTGGTGGGGCTGAGGACAGTGAACAGTTGGCCTGAGTGAGGCTGCCAGGGGGGTCCTGGTGCTGGGCAGAGCTGCTGAGCAGGAGCTCAACTCTCCCCAGTGCCAGTCTGTCACTGCAGGCACTGGGGCCCTTGCTGGGACAGCACCACTGTGTCCCCAGCAGTCGCACTGGGGAGCGGTGGGGGGTCACTTAGGCACTCTCCCAGTATGTGCAATG
>NW_010426549.1:0-5920 GCF_000710305.1 Buceros rhinoceros silvestris | reverse complement strand
GCCCCTCGTTCGGAGGGTGGCCCTGCGCCATGAGGGTGAGAAGGGCTGTTTCCTCTGTCCAAAGCAGTGGTCCCGGTGGAAAGGTTCTCCCTCGTTATGGGATGGGGAGAAGGAGGATGCGCCCTGGTCACAGAGTCCAGAGACGGAGTTTCCACACACCTCCGTCTCTGTCCTTTTTCCCCCCCAGCTTTGTTTCGTACATAATGTCTGGGTCAGAGGTGGGGGTTGACACTCTCTTTTAGACCCCATCCTCTGAACCGTCGTGGGAAACTCCTCGCAGCAGAGCAGAGCTGAGCAGAATAGTGCAGCCCAGCAGATGCAGACACATCCTGCCACCGCCCACGCTCCCTGGGATCAGAAGAGAGGGGTCAGAGGGAAGAAAGCGTCCTTCCACCTGCTCGAGCCAGCCTCCGAATTGGCTCCGAATGTGTGAAGGTAAGTCAGGAGGAGCTAAAACCTCAAACCCAAGCTGTTGTGTGATATCTTGAGGAAGGGCAGGGCAGGGAGGGGAAGGAAGGGAGGAAGGGAGCCTCTTAGAGGTCTCCTCACAGCACATGATGACAGAGCAAGAGGAGGGAGAGGAAGAGGGGCACCTGCAGCCTCCTGTTTGATGTGCTGTGGGCTGAGACACAGCAATGTGCTCTATCTAAGGTATGTGCCTCTGCCAGTGTGTTTTGATTCAGGTTGCTACCCAGTCCCCGCAGCCCCGCTGCCACCCACCACTCTTGTGGCATGCCACCCACCATGCCTTGTCAGCAAGTCAAAAGTCACCAGCTGCATCGTGTTTGTGCATGGTGGTTCTGAAGAGGACAAAACCTGATTCATGCCATTTACCCAGATGTTACAAAGCTCAGCGGCTTCTCCCCAGCTCTATATCCCATCGAAGGAGCACAGGCCTTCACCAGTGCCATATTGCTTGCCTCTTCTCTTCCAAACAGCATATTCACACTGCTTTGCACCAGCGTCGCAGGAGATGCTAGGGAGGGCTAGGGTCAAGCATCTGAGCTAAAAGCCCAACTGTACCGGGTCTGGTTATTTTTTGTATACAAAGAACGTAGCTAGAGAAGGAGAGGACAGCGGCGTTCCCACAGCTTCCCGCTGCGAAAGCGCTGTTTCCTCATAGCACCTTCTTTAGCCCATTTTGCAATGCAAGGATTTAAGGGTGATGCCTGTATTTGGTTGACCGTTCTGGCTGACTCATACTAAACAAACAAAAAAAAAGTCATTCTCAGGAAGCCGAGGTTTCGCAGTGAACCTCTCTCTGCCTTGGAGCTGAACTTTTCATTGCCCAGAGGCTGCCCTGGGCTCTGCTGCCAGCCGCTTTTGTAGGAGGGGAACAAAGCATATAAAAGTTAAAATCATTAAATAAACACACACCACTCACTGTCTGAGATTCTTCTTGTTTAGCCTCAATAATATTTTATTAGTGCCATTAATTTATTAGCTGTTTAGAAGGGATATCTTTTTTGCTTGGATGACAGCCTGCACTGCAGTGTCTAAATATTTACAATATTCATGCTGAAATAACAACTAACAAACCAGTAATAGCTTCCACGTTAAGAATGAGTTCCTTCACGGTGGCTGATAGAGGGGAGATCACTGAGATATGTCGGAAATCCCCCTGACCCTCTTGTCTCCGCTGGGAACAGTGTGCAAATACAGCTTTACAGCACACTGGTGACAGTCCAGGTGGAAGCAAGAGACGGTCATAAAAGGAGGCAAAAATGCTTTTGCTGTTGCAATGTTTTTTGAATTTCTGACATAAATTTTAGCACCTTTGCCCTTGGTTTAGGTGGTATTTCTGTACCACTAGACCTGTGCCAGGTCTGGGGCTGATTTCCGTGTCGATGTGAATCTCAGGCCCTAATTTAGACAGAGTTTAAATGGTTGCTCTGTTTGGACCGCACTAACTACCACAAAGGAGTTTGTATCAGCACAGCACATTCTCTTCTGAGAAGACATGTTCACGGCGTGGCCACACGCGCACGCAGGCACTCAGGACAGAGCCTTGGGCTCTCACCACAGCGTGCATGCAGAGAACGCCCGTACTTCACCTGCCCTGTACCACGAACGTGGGGGGTGAGCACTCTCTAGCCACAGCGCCTCTCAGACCGCACCCGATCTCAGCTCCTCTGCAGTGAGGTTATTGTAGCACTTCTATTTTCTTGTTGCCTATTTGCAGGTTTTATTTTGTATGGTAAAGGAATAGCCTCACATTCACTGGATTTTCCTGCGGCATCCCCAGCTTCCGACTTGAAGTTGCGTGTAACCATGGACAGTTGTGCTCCGCAGGTAGATGGCTGCACCACGCGTCCTGCCTGAGAGAGGAGTTCCATCCCTGCTCCTGCACAGACAAAGATCATGCTTCTTAGCAGCACAGCCCTCAGGACGAGATACTCAATTACTCATAACTCTGTTGTTGCTGAGGAGTGATGACCTGCTATGATACTGTACTGATGAATGATGCTGTTGATCTGCTAAGTGAGGCAGATCAATTTTTTGGCAGTGGTAGGGCATGCAGAACCAAGACTTTCTGTCCTACCACTACGTGTGCCACCTAAAAGCTGCTCATGTCTTTTGCCCTAGAACAAGGGGAGCTGCAGCTGCATTTGTAGGCTCTTTTGACAGGAAATCTCCATCTGCCCACAAGTATTGGAAGGCCCTCAGTACTTACATTTTCACTGCAGATTACCTACAGGGCAGAAAATCTGGAAAAAAGATGTTTCCTATTTTATTCTACTAAGAATTCCCTGTCTGTAGAGCTTTGAATTCCTCCTTGAGATGCTGATCACAGTCAAAGACTCTCACCTGAGACCAAGAATCTTTTTGTTGCTTCTCTCAGTCATCAGAATATTTACTTTAACATTATCATCAAGCCAGCTCCCAGCAAGAAGATTTCATTTCCTCATGAGTCATAATCGTTGGTACAGCTCTTCCCACCCTGACTGTGCAGACGTAAGAGTCGTCACCACAGTGTTCACAGTGGCTCTTTACCCTTGTCTTGGTGATTGACTGGTGGGAAATAATCACCCCAAGTATGTATAGTTCCTCACACGTTAGCCAATGCTTACTTCTACGGTAACCATTTGCTAATGCTGTAAAATCCTGGGACTCAGCTCAGCACCCCCTGATGTGACTTTGCATGTCAGATTTTAAAAAAACCCACGTGCTGTGCTTATCCCAGCAAAATCTCATCATGGTAAGTTTACCGTGCTTCTGATGATGCATGCTTCCTAAGTATGCCTGAAGGATGCTTTTTCTCTCACAAATCCTACCCAGGCTGACAGTAATGTAAGTTCACAGAGGCTGCAGTTTCTGTAGATGGTCTCAGGATGCACAAAAGTGCTCGACCATGAAAAGTACATTTTTCACTGTGTCAAAAGATAAAAGATGTACAGGTTCTGACAGATTGTGTCAGCCTGATTAATTACATGGTAGATCAAAAAAAAGTGCTAGTACAGAACTTCTGTCTGTCCATGAAGAAGCTGTTGATCTTTCAGTCATGCATTCCGAATTACGACCAACTGACAGCATTTTGTCTCACAGCTGTCCTGAATACGTTGGCTCAAC
Source organism: Buceros rhinoceros silvestris (assembly GCF_000710305.1). Classification (NCBI taxonomy): domain Eukaryota; kingdom Metazoa; phylum Chordata; class Aves; order Bucerotiformes; family Bucerotidae; genus Buceros; species Buceros rhinoceros. The sequence continues at coordinate 2,350 of NW_010426549.1, read as the reverse complement.
ATTCATTTTGTTCTGCTGAGAAAGCAAATTACATGATATTTGTCACGGTCTTATGAAGACAGTAATATATTAGAGTAGTCGATACATTCTGTACTTTATATAGAATACAAGAGAAGAGAAATTACAAATAATCAGGTGATCAGAGGTGTAGCTGCGTTCAGAGCAGCATGAATCTCTCCCACTGCATGAAATAACCCAAACTCTTGTCATTTGTAAAACAGAACTCTCAATGGAGTTGCTTCAAGTCTTGTAGCGCAATAAGTGTAGGGAGTAGAATGTACTTCGTTTCCAGGCAAAATCAGAAATACCTCTCCCACACTTCCCATATCTCGATAGAATGAGAAACTCTGTAAAGTCCCTTGCCCATTTCCTTCTGCTTTGTCACTCCTGAGTAAACTTCCCAATTCTTGATGTTCATACTTCTGTATAACTATAGAAGTAGATATAATGGCTGATATGGTATTTGCCATGCAATATTTTTCATCACAGGAACTCGGAAAGCTTCATGGTCACCAGCTGATTAAAGGCTGCAGTGACAAGGGTGAATCAGGTGTGGCTTGATTTACGCACGGCTTTTGCGTTTCGTTAAAAAGACAGGTGACAAAACCAGAAGGAAAATTCAGGAGTCAGGACTCATTTTAAGCTTTCTTTAAAAAGAATCCAATTTACGTAATATATAAACATAAAGTAATTCAGCAGATTGACCCTGAAGGTAGGGCCTCTCATCTCTTAATTATAACATGGAGCACTTTGCATATGTCAGTTTGAGTTTCCATATCTCATTTTTCTGGTTTGTCAAGTAGAGAAAATAATAATTACCCTCTTCGTAGGGTTGATAATCCTTTTTCAGAACTTCTAAGCACTATAAAAAGAAAAATACCCTGTGACAGCATTCCCAGTAATTACGCAGTTTGGCTGTCTGCAGCCCCGAGGGCTCGGCTGCTTACCAGGGGCTGTAATAGTGAGGGTTTCCGACACATCTTGATGAGATGTTACTCAGGTTTCGTCTCTACCCTGTCACTGTGTTGTGAGAACTGCTGCCTTTGTACAGTTGTGCAACTTCCTTCTGGCCTCTAAAATTGTTTTTTCCAAGGAATTCCAATTCCTTTCTTCTGGTAACTGGTAATGATTTCCCAGGCAACAGGTCCTAATGCTGGGGAATATTTCATCTCCTCCTTTTCAGTTTAATGTTGCTGACATCATAGAAGCAATTAAACCACATCTTCCTTTTTCCTTCCAGAGCTTTTATATATAAGGTTTTCTTTTAACTTAACAGTGTTGTAGCTTGTTGGAAGCAACTGAAAACCAAGAAAAGTGATTCACTGATCGGTTCCTCCCAAAGGAAAGGCACAATTATGTGCTGGAGGAAAAAGATGGGAGCTAAGGCCAGCCCCGCTCTGGTCAGGACAAGAGCAAATAGGATAACAAATGGGATGTACAGGGAAGATATCACATTGATTTGGTGACAATTTTATTCCCTAAACAACAAAAAACATAGGAGATTTTTCTCCTCAAAAAAGGAGAAAAATCTCACTAAAGTTCCTCTTAGCTCATCCCTCTCAGCTACTCATACACTGTGTATACTCCTGATGCCAGCAGAGCTTGTGATGGACGTGTTTTCAAACAGAAATAAAGATTAGCATTTGCTTTTCTTTGAAAGCAGTAATGGTGAAGTAAAGCTGTAAGCAAAGAGAGGCTGGGAATATGGGAGCCCACTGAGTAAAGCAAGGCTTGAGCTCTTCTTCCAGACTCTCAGAAAAGAAAACTGATTTTTCCTGTTGTACCCAGAAGGGCTTTATCCTGAGTGTGGGCATGCCCAGCTGATGGATTGAGAGAATTTAATGTGATCATTTAATCTAATTTAATCTAATTATCAGTCTACAGCTGTTAATGAATCATCAGTTTGCTATTTATTGGTTCACCAAACAATTTTTCATTAGATAAACCAAGAAATGGTGTTTTTTCTAAGAGGAATGCTCTCACCCTTTGGGACCTCAAGAAGTAGCCTACAAAGTGCAAGAGAGCAGAGCGGGGAGTAGTGTGCTTATATGCTGGGTTCCCCCACCTCCAGCTGCACCTGGTGGGACGGTGCGGGACCACAGAAATGGTGTCCCAAACTGGGTAAGTAGGGTGGAGAGGAGTGGGGACGGGGTGTGAAGGGTTGGGAAGCAGCTGAGTGTGAAGAGCGACAGGACAGTGCAAGCATTATCCAGGCAGGCGTGGAAACTGGGGGCGGATTATGTCGGAGGCAGAGGTTGTGTCTAAGACAAGGAGAGACGAACAGCCCTAAGCGAGCCCGCTGCTGCCGGCGCTGCCCAGCTCGCCCCGGCCGCGCAGCGAGAGCAGGAGC
>NW_010426548.1:1198-3762 GCF_000710305.1 Buceros rhinoceros silvestris | reverse complement strand
GGCGGGATCGCCAGAGCAGGGCTCTGCCTGGGAGCCCCGCGGGACAGCACACCCTTGGTGTTTGCGTGGCGTGAGCCAGCACTCGGCCTTCCTGCGAGATGCTCGTAGGAGCCACGGGGATAATTATTTGAACTGGCCTGAGATCGCCAAGTATTGGAAGGGGATTTCCTAAATGTTGTGAGTTTGGATCTGGAGTCAAACAGCCCCTGGGCAACAGCTAAATAAAACGGGATGTCTCCTGGTGCACTGTGTTCTAAACAGCATTACCTCGCAGCTGCCCTTACTCTTCTCCCCCCAGTGTCCCCCCCAATCCCTACCATGGAAATTTTCTTGGTAAATGACTGCAATTTCCCTTTGACTTATTTAGGCACCGGACCCATGAGTTTGGTCGCTGGCCCCGCTGGCGTATCCCAGCGCGAGTAGGTAGCTTTGTCCCTGTGTTCTGGGTGGCAGCGGGGCTGTCTTCTAGCAGCACAGCAGGAGTTGGTCACGGGGCGGGTGTCCACGTCCTCAGCCTCGTGCTTTCAGCTCGGGAAATGTTGCAGGTCCCTCTGCTCTCCAGGAAAAGCACGTTTATCTTGGCCCTCTTCACCAGAGAGCTGGGTTGGGGGGCCCTGGAAGTGGGTTGCCAGGTTCGGGGAGAAATAACCGCAAAAGACAGAGGGGCTGAGCGAAACAGCCAGCTCTAGTTGAAGGCTGGCCAGCAGCGCTGCGTCTGGGGACTCCCTCCGGTTGTCTGGGTCGGTTTTGCTGTGGAACGTTTCTCTGCTAGGAGGGGCTGTCACTGCCCTTCCTGCAACCCCGGCCTCCGTCTCAAAGGGAATAAACGAACTCCAGGCTGCGTCTTTAATAACACGCACAGCTCCAGCCTTCATTCGCCCTCTCTCCCTCAGGGCAGTTTCTCCTGGCAAAGGGAGGGAAAGAAACGAAAGCACATTCCCCTTGTGTCTGGAGATAATTGGGCTCCAGTCGCTACATCCCGGGCCAAAGGTTGCTCTCGGATGGGTTCAGCCTGGAGCCGACATCTGAGCTTGCCGGCAGACGCCCAAGTTTCAACGTCTGACCCACCACAGGCCCTGGTGAGCTCTGCATCAGGCCGTATGCACTAACGCCATGCTCAGAGCCATTTCTAATCGTGATAATTGAGTCACACCGGGCCTGCACAGCGTCTGTTCCAAGACTGCGGCCCGACCATGTAGCCTAAATTTATCTTTGGGTTGAAAAGCTGCTGCCTTTAGGCTTCTTGCTTCAAGGAAGAGTTTGGCTGTGCCAGCCCCTCTCTCTGCTGCCCGGCACGGGGTGCAGAGCTTTCAGCTTGCACTGAGCGGGTGCCAGGCTGTTGTTCTGTCGTGCAGGGGTCCAGGGTTTAAAAGCTGCTGCCTTTAGGCTTCTTGCTGCAAGGAAGAGTTTGGCTGTGCCAGCCCCTCTCTCTGCTGCCCGGCACGGGGTGCAGAGCTTTCAGCTTGCACTGAGCGGGTGCCAGGCTGTTGTTCTGTCGTGCAGGGGTCCAGTTAACAGCCAGCATGGCTATAGCGGGGCCCCTGGCTGGGTGCCCTCTTGGATAGCTCATGGGCAGCGTTTGAGCAGGGAGAGGCTGCTTTTGCAGGCAAGGAGCAAGGCTGTGGTACCTGCATGTGGATCCGGCCACCCAGGGCCAGTGCCAAGCAGCGGAGAGGGCCAGGAGTCCAGAGCCACTCAGTTATCTCTCCTTCAGTGTTTGGGGTTTTTTGGTAGTTGTCACATTGCGGGGAATGTCCCCCTCCTGCAGTGATGCCCCAGAGGCTCAGGAAGCAGAATGAGAAGGGTGACCAGACCCCGCTGCCACCCAGACAGTGGGGTAATGCCCCAGCTCCAGGTGATGGGCGATGGAGAGAGCACGGCACCCTCAGGGACTGGTCGGTGCCGGCCCAGCTGTCTGCCAGGGCTGGCAGATGAGAGCGGTCTAACCAATGCCTCTGGGAGGATAAGCCACGGACAGAACTGCGCCCCGGGACAAACCCTGTGCTGGTCTGTTTGCACAGGGCTGATGCCAAACGCGGAGCTGTGTCACCTGTCAGAGCAATTTGTTCCCGCGGCGGAAAGGAGAAGAAACGGGTTGGCTGTGACCACAGGAGCGCGCTGAAGCCTGTAGCAGCAGGGAACAGGATTTATCCCGCTGTGATCCTCACACCGGTGGGGAGCTTCCACCAGCAACACGCAGAGCCCCTGGTATAACGCGCTGCTCTCTGGGGAGCCCAGGGCAGGGGCAGGACGTTCATCAGGGCTGCGCCTGTGTAGCAGAGTCATCCTGGCAACACCTTAGCTGTAGAGACACATCTCCCAGCGATCCTGAAAAAACACCGGCACGCGGCTGTCGTGATGACCGAGGTACAACTCCACCACACTTGGGGTTTTATCGGTGTGTCACTGTGTAATCCTGTCGTGTAAAACCACGGCAGCCTTCTGGCTGCCCGTGGTGGGCAGAGGGCGCTTCTCTCTCCGTATTCGATCCCGGGCGAGGTTTGGCGGTTCCCGGCTGTGAGAGCACCGGGTCGACCTGGCTGGCCAACGGAGGGGGGAGTTTC
>NW_010426548.1:0-1109 GCF_000710305.1 Buceros rhinoceros silvestris | reverse complement strand
GCCCGGCTGTGAGAGCACCGGTTCGACCTGGCTGACGAACGATGGTAGAGTTTACTTGGCCCCGCTAAGGCCCTTGAAAAGCAGCTGGGGAAAAAAGTCGTCTCCCAGTTTCATTATTTTTACAGCCTCATTTTTCAGCTAGTCAGCACAACTCACACTGAGTCTCTGCCAAGCAAAACACACCGGGATTCTTGCTCAGGGCTCGCCTGTGATTCCATGGGAGGGGTGGGCCTGGAGGGGGGCTGGTGGGGCTCAGCGCCTGCGCTTTGTTCAGCTGCCCTGGAAACATGCCCTGCCTGCACACAGAGACAGCACTAATGCAGCACTGTCTGCTCGCGGGCTGCTCCTCTGGGCTTTCTTCAGGTTACTTCAGGAAGCTGCAGCAGCCTCCCTTGCAATGGTCACCTTTCTTTGAAAACATTTCTTCCTGGCTTTAGTAAAAATCTGTTTTCCTTCCCACGTTAGACCACAAGAGTCAGAAAAACCAATGGAGAAAACTGTCTGCGCACAGCAATTGTGCGAAGCATCGTGAAGCACCCAGGAAAACCTGCTGGAAGAAAATGGGAGAGCACCTGTGAGTCTTCTAAGGGGGTGAGGCAGGTATTGTTGCAAGAGGGAAGAAAAAATTGCAGCAAGGAGGACACCTCATTGCTATAAAAAGTTCTTTTAACTCCGTTTTTAAAGCTTACTGGAAACACAACTGAAATAGCCGGAGAGGAACTGCTGGGCTGCCCGCAGAAGAAATGCGCTGCACACAAGCTGTTAAAATGCGGAGCCTGAGCAGGGACTGGCTGTGTGGCCCGCCTGAGGAGACCTGCTTCACCCTGGGTGGGTCTAGGCTGTGTTACAGGGTCATGGCATGTTTTGGATGGAGGGAACAGCGCTGGTTTAGCTGTATCGGATAATTAGGCTGTGATCTAATCAGATAACTGTGTGTGATCCAGGCTGCCACTCAAGCACTCCCCAGTGCAGACAGGACGTGGGTACAAGACCCACTGTAAACCAAGCCTACAGTGGCCTGTCCCCGTCGTGCTGCAGCGCGGAAATGCCTTTGGCAGATCGGTGCCTGCAGAGCCAGAGCTGGCACGGGGAGGACAGGGTGCAGGTCT
>NW_010426547.1:0-447 GCF_000710305.1 Buceros rhinoceros silvestris | reverse complement strand
GGCCACGAGCCTCGGCACAGGCACAGGCACAGGCACAGGCACAGGCCTGGCCCTGGTGGCCTTTGGCTTTTTGCTGGTGCTGCCGAGGCAGCGCGCAACTCTCCCCTCTCACCCACTGCCTTCTCTGCCTGTGTAGGCAAGGAGACCGAAGAAGCGCCAGCGCAGATACCACAAGGACCATGCCAGAGGGGAGCAAGCCTGGGCAAGGGCAGGTGCCTTGCAAAGACACTCCCTGGCCCCATGCGCCCACCTGTCCCCTCTGGCGATGCCCTATCCACTCACTGTCCCCTCTGCCTACAGGCTTTGATGGTCTGGAGCCTTCGCAGCCCTTGCAGAGCCGGTAAGTGGATCCACCCCCCCGCAGCACCACAGCTCCCTCCAGTATCCCCCCAGCAAGAGAGCTCCCGCTCGTGTTGCCTCCTCTGCCCCTTGCAGCTGCCCCCTTGG
>NW_010426546.1:0-3881 GCF_000710305.1 Buceros rhinoceros silvestris | reverse complement strand
CATGGGAGCATCCAGTTCCTCCATGTTGAACGCAGGACAGGGTTCCATTGCTCCCAGGGAGAAATTTTTTATTAATTACTTGTATACATTTGTTCATTTCTCCCTGGCAATGATGGAATTTTTTTGCTTTTTTTACCAATAGAAGGTTTTTTTATAACAATCAATATTCTGTAGCAGTAGTTTCTGAAACAGGTTTATTCCTTTTCAGTATTAACCTTTGTACAGTCCTCCAGTTTAGGGTTATACCTCAGACTGAAGCTACAGCTTGGTGCAAATTGCCAACCCAACCAAGACAAGGACTACAGCTACACCCGTCACTGCGTGACTCTACAGCTACAAACAACAATCGCTAAAACAACTTAGAAGCAAGACAGCCATTAGAGCTGAGCACCGCTGTGACCCAGACTACAGCTACATCCACCTGACACTGAAAGTGACACCACATTGCCAGCTGAGCACTAATAAAACTGACAGTAGGGCAACACATGGCTGAAACCAACATGTGTGGAGAGAGCTGTGAGAGCTGTGCACTGCTTGACCTTCCTGCTGGATCTAAACACAACAGAAACAAACATGACCTGAATGTAGAGCCAAACACCACTGACACTGCAGCTACACACTACTGATGCTATAACCATCACCACAAACACCAAAACAAACCAACAGTGACAGTACAGCTAAACAGAACTGGAACTACAGCTGTAAAAACCTAACACTAGGACAACCAACTGCAGGCTAAAACCAAGCCTTTTCACAGGTGAGACCAATGGACACCAAATCAACACCTGTGTGCAGAGGAAACTGAGGCTAGGCACAACTGTGAGTCAAACTGACCCAATCTTCAAAACAAGAACTAACACTGACAGTCAACCACACCATAACTACAACCACACTACGCGTGACACCTATGATAAAATTCATGCTACCAACAGCTCGCTAAAACACTTCTCTGCAAAGAGAGACATGGGACACGATACACCACAACGCTCTATTAAACCTTTACACACACTTTCATGACATCTCTCAAATTCTAACACTTGGTAGAACTTTCCTCTGAAGCACAAGACTTCAGCACCCCCAATGCAATGCCTTGTCACTACGGTTCTACCTCTGACACTCACTCCATTAAGGGGCTCTACGCAACCCTTCACAGCTACACTTGGGCTTCCTCACAACTCCTGGTCCAAACAAAAACCGTACCAGTGTGACCCCGCTCTGCAAGCGAACAGCTGCAGCACCTGCCTGAGAAAACCTGATGTTTATACAGCATTCCGTGACCAACCACACCACCCAACAAACCCTTTGACATGCCTCCTCATAAAAATTACACTTACAACCACCTGCTTCATGACCCGGTTCTCTGGAGCACTCACAGCCTGATCAAACTCCCCAAACCCTATTCTATGGGGCTACCCCGACTTGTCTATTTCTGCAACAACAGGAAAAACCCACAGTCTGAGGACTGATCCCTAGAAAGGTGACTCCACACTGCCTCAAAAATTACTCCATTGACAAAACCCCAGACAGGCGAAGACCTGTGCCCACACATCAGTTTTAGGCACTGCCACACAAAGGAGCAAGAACTATTAAAACACCTAACTGAGAAGGAAAGAAAAACCTCAAACCACCTGGAGAACCATTTCCCAACTTCTGTATTTTCCTATACAGCAAAAAACCTCACTGCCACACATGACCTCCAAGAGCAAATAAAACAAATGCACAATCACACAAGGTTACACACAGAGGTACACCAGACGCCGCATATTCACCTGCCAGAACCATCTGTAACTCTGACCCGATCTGTTCCACAATCAACCAGCTACAACAGACCATCAGCCTGGTGCTCCTGCGCACCCCGGGAACGCTGCTCCCAGGGGCCTCTAGAGTCACCCTGCCTGACAAAGCCCTGGGCCAAACACAACCCGCACCTAAACATAGGTGATGAACATCACCTCACAGAGTGGCCAGGACCAGCGGGGAAAAGACCCCAGCTGTAGGAAGAAAAAAAATCCCCCAGCTAGGGTTTTTAATTCTAATTTTGATTTTTTGACCTGCAAAAGAAAAATAACACCAAATCCACCTACAAGCAGAAATAGCAGACCTACAATCCTTCATGCAACAAAGAGCACTAGACACTGAAAAACACTCCAAACACACCGCACGTGCTACCTGCAGGCTGTGCATCCATCACACACAGCACATCCAATCGAACACCTCACAGGCACAACAGGCCATTTCCCTGGGCCGCTTCCCAGGAACTCCATTCCCATGAGGCTCAGAAATCACCTTGCCTGACAACACCCTGGCCATGGCACAACCCACACCAAAACATGGAGGATGAAGATGACCATGCACAGCAGGCAGGACTAGAAGAGAAAAAAACAGCTAAGAAAAGAAAACATCCCCCAGCAGGATTTTTTTTCTTCTTAATTTTTCACCTGAAAAACTAAAGAAAGATTCAACTCCCCTAACAACCACAAACGGAAGAGCACTAAACACACAATCTCCCAAACTAAAAAACACTCTCCAAACACACCACAGGCTACCACCGCCACACTGTGCGTCCCTCGTGCTCAGCTCACTCCATCTACTGTCCTGCGGCCTGGCACATTGACTCTCCATCTCTGCACTGCACCCTGGGAACAGAATTCCCGGGGGTCTCAAAAATCACCCTGCCTGAAAAAACCCCGGCTCGAGCACAACCGGCACCCAAACACAGGTGATGAACATCACCTCACAGAGTGACCGGTACTGGGGAAAAAAACCCAGCTTGGGGAAGAAAAGAAAAATCCCCCGTCTGTGTTTTTTTTATTGTAGTATTAATTTTGTTTGTGAAAGAAAAATTAAAATCCACTTACAAACACAGACAAAAAAGACCACCAAACAAAACCATCCGCACTCAACCGCATTCAAAACATGCCACACATGCCACCGGTGCACAACCCATCCCCTGTGCTCGGCTCATTTGACCTACTGCCCAACTGCTGCAACAGCTGACCTTCCTGCCTCAGTAGGGCTCCTCAGGAACTCCATTCCCAAAGGTACCTAAAACCCCAGCCTACCTGACAAAACCCCAGCCCAAGCACAACCCGCACCTGAACACAGGTGATGAACATCACCTCACTGACTAGCTGAGACCAGGAAAAAAACCCTTCTGGGGAAAAAAAAACCCCACAGCTGGGGTTTAATTCTACCTTTATTGTTCATACAAAAAAACCCTCTCGCCCCTAGAGACAACCTGCAAGAACAAACACCATTAAACACACACTCATCCGAGGTGAGACACATCAAGAACACACCACACACTCACCTCCCCCATCCTCCCATCACACCCCTCGCTCTCAGCTCACTCGTTCTAACACTTGCCTGCACAATGGCCCTGCCCCCTGTCGCTGCTGCACTTGTCAAACAGCATTCCCAAGAACCTCAAAAATCCCCCAGCCCTAACACAGCGTTCACCCAGACTGTGTTGACAAACTCTGCCTTAGAAGTGGCCACAACCAGGGAAAAGCAACCGCAGCTGGGAAAACCGCGAGCCTGGCTGGCATTGTCGGTTTTTCATTACAGACTAAAACACATTCAGAACTAACACACATTCCACATCCACTGGTTCAACCCTGCACTGAAGACATCACTGTTCTACCACCCATCCAGGGAACACAGTAAAGCACCCCAGTTCTACATCTAGCCCTGGAACTTCCTCAATCTGAGCCGCAAACTAATATCACTGCCCCATCCCAATCCAAAGCGTTAATTGTCCAGGGGCTCATTGCAAGGTGCCTGCAAAAACATTAAGAAAAAGCAGTTTAGTTTCTGACTTGCCATATTCTACACCACAAATCTCCTGTGACCTGCTCCACTCTTGCAGACAAAGTCACCCA
>NW_010426545.1:75556-75933 GCF_000710305.1 Buceros rhinoceros silvestris | reverse complement strand
CGCTGCTGGGCTTGATGTCGGAGGGGGGCTCTCAAAGATGCGGTGGAAGGGTTGTGCTTTTACCTTTTATAGATTTCACTTGGTTAGAGAGCAGCACGGGGTTCTTCTCGTCATCACAAAAAAATAAGCCTGTTTTCAGATAATTTTTGTGTCTGGAATTCAGCAGCCTGTCACGGAAGGCTCAAACATGTATGAAAATAGATGAGGGAAAAAGCCAAAGCAGCCAAGCCAAATCCTACACCTGTAACTCTTCCTGAACCCACCAGGCAGTGGGAGAGCTCAGCTGCGCTCAGCTCTTGGCTCGTGCTCTCTGGATGTCATTATGGTACAATGGGGTTTGATCTGAACTGGCATCGGCCGTGCCGGCGAGCGGATGG
>NW_010426545.1:73114-75433 GCF_000710305.1 Buceros rhinoceros silvestris | reverse complement strand
CGCCCGCGCTCGGTGAGCACTGGTGCAGCAGTCAGCTCTGCGAGAGGCCAAAGCCAGCTCAGAGCAACACCGATAAACCCGGGCCGTCCTCTTCCCATCGGCCCTGCCGTAACTCAGCGAGAGCCGATGGGGAATTTGTACGTGCCAGAAGGAACAACAGGGTCTGTCCGACTCGGGGCAGCACGAGGAACTGCTGCACAAGTGTGTTTTCTGAGCTCTTCGATAACTACTCGTACGCTGGGACAGCGCATTCACAGAGCTGTGCTGATTTACTGACAATCTGGCTCATGGGTACCATTTAACAACCCTGTTGGCTGCCAAATGCTTCAGCGCACGTTTCTGGTTTGAGTTTTCATCTTCATAACGGCGTGCATTTAGTTTTTCTGGTTTTGCACGTACAAACGCCCGTCTAGACTGACAGTGTGCGCGGGGAGCCGGGGAAGGCAGCAGGATGGCAGCCCTCGCTAAGAGGAGGGAGCAGGCTGCGTGTCCTGGGCTGGCTGGGCTTGCACCTACCCCCTGCACGGGCTTTGTGTGCTGCCCGAGCGCGGCGCTGGGGCCGGTCCCTGCGCTCTGTAGCGCTTACGGATGCGGGGATAAACAGGGAGCTGAGCGCAAAGACACTGGTTCTGGGGCTGCGTTAACAGAGCAGGCTGGCTTCTGCCGCGAGAAGCCAAAATATCCACTAATGAGGAAGGGAAAACAGTAGCTGGGAATGTGGCCGTCTTCACCAAAAGCTGAGCTCTGCCCTGCTGCGTTCAGAGCCAGACAGGGTATGGCAGAGCTGGTTTCTCCGGAGTAGCTGCTGCTGGGAGCACCTTTCCGGGGGCGCGGGGCACAGCATCCATCCCTGTCTGTCCATCCTCCTTCCCTCTGAGTCTCCACTCTTAAACTGGTCTTCAACAGAGCTGCAAGACTCACCCCTTTAGCTGAGCATTCCCAGCTCAGGGAGCACAGCACTTCAGTTCTCTAATTAAAAATGTGTTGCCAGATTTCAGGGAATCTCAGGGTCAGAAGTTTTTTGGTACCTACCTCTGGTGTTTTAAGATGGCCACTTAGATCAACAGGAAGGTTTAAATGGATGCTTAAAAATATCAGCCTAAGGTATTTAGAGATTTGCTTTTAATTATGAAGAGTAAATTAAAATGTAGTCGTTCCATGGCAAGGTCGTCTTAATTCAGTGTCTAATAATTCAGGTATTGCATTTCTCCTGAATAAAGGAGAGCTAAGACAATCTGTTTAAAAAAAACTAATCCAGTGTTGAATGAAACATTCCTAATGGTGAAGAACCAACTGAAAATTAAAGTGCCTGATCACAGTCACAGTAAAAATTAATCTCTTGCTCCTGTTTTGTTTTTTTTCCTGAATTTGTATAATTTTAGCTTCTAGCCACTGGAACCGGTGGCACACATGTTCGCTCAGCACTGCCATTTCAGGGTCCTACATAGGAGACCCGAGTTTACTTCACCTCCTGGTTTCCCTTTGCTGAGATACATGGGACTGCTCCCATTCCCTCTCGTTACTTCCAGGGGGTCTCTGCTGCTGGAAATGGGCTTCACTGGAGGCCAAAGCAGAGTCCTGGAGCAGAGGATGCTCTTGTGGATCGGTGTGATGCTTCCCCCGTCTTACATACTCTGTTGTACAGCTTCAGTTTTCATGCTGAGGCTCTTCTTTTAGCAGTCAAATTAATCTTCCCAGCATCGACACAAAATTAGCAACAATCTCTTACCACTACGGCTTGAATTTGCTTCCCCAGGAAAAAACAGGAGTGACCTTATTTTATCTTAGGGTGCATTTATCTTGTGGTGCATAACCATGTCAAGTCCCCGAAACTACTGAGGGACAAACTGGAGAGCTGAGACTCCCAGCAGCTCTGAAAGCGAGGAGTCGTCGGTTTGGCAACGTGGGATAATGACTGTAGTTAGATCTTGATTACGCTAAAGTGGCCAGGAGTGAAATAATTAAAATATAGATATTTGCTTTCTCTCGAGTTTCAGAGTTAACAACCCATTCCGCCGAGCAGGGCTACTTCATGTGTCAAAGATCTCGGGTGCTTCAGACACGGCAAGCCTCAAGAATATCAATCTCTCTTATTCTTGAGTCAGAGGATTAGTCTGAAAACAATTAAAATAAATTCTAATTCTTGCGCTCAGTTTGTTTGCCAGTTCCGTGAGCACACCCGTCGGGGTAACCCCGGGTTTACATCTGTTCTGCCGCCTGCCCGCGGCGCAGCACTGGGAGACGCGGGTGTCAGAGGAAGAGATTGCAGCGAGATACCTGGGGGGCCGGGACCGGCTCCCGGGGGCCCGGCTCGGGTGG
>NW_010426545.1:54972-73049 GCF_000710305.1 Buceros rhinoceros silvestris | reverse complement strand
GGGGCCCGGCTCGGATGCAGCATCCCCCCAGTCCAGCAGCCGGGAGCTCCCCTGCAAATAGCACGCGTGTGTCGCCGCTCCGTCAAAGGGGCTCTTGTCCTGCCTGGCCAAAATTTATTGGTGTGAGGGCCGATAATTGATAGCTCTGAAAGATGCTTTGTAGGCTGCTCTGTCGCTGGGAAAGGAGACGTGTTAATGGGGCATTGTAGGGACCGCTGTGATCCTCGGAGGCTTTGTCAGTCGTGAAAAGTTCGCAAGGAGAAGCCTTGTTCCGCCGGCGCTGCCTCCCTCTGATTTACTGCCGCTCCCCTTCGCTTCGGAAGTGCCGCCACATTCCCCAGTAAATAGGGATGTATGAAGGATTTCTCTCCCTCCTTGTCCTCCTCTTCCCAAATATGTAAACCCTGAGAAAGCTTTATTCTTCTTCAATGATCATTCCATTGTCTCCAGACTGTATCTTTTGGTAAATTTATTGCTGGCGATTTAAAAAAAAAAAACAACCCAACCCCCTCTCAAATGCATTTTGCATATGAACACGTAACTCTTGTTCCTGTCTGCTCAGTTTGGAAATGGTTGGATTGCTTTTATAAAGAAAAAAATGGCTAATAAAATTGGCCTCAGCACCGTTGCTTTGCAATTCTTATGAACAGTAAAGTGCTACTTACAGTCATTGATGTTAAAAGCTATTTCTAAATTATGGTGCCATTTATTATCTCTAGTGTCCAAAGTAAGTTTAAATGATGCTTATAATTCATGTTTTACCAAATTTCCTTTTCCCCCCGAGGATACCTCTGATTAACTTATGCACATTTAAGCGCTTTTTAAATTCTTCTTTTATTGCCATTATGCTCTGAAAATCTCAGCGATTCTCAAAAATGGGTAATAAACTTGAGATAAAATGCTGCAGTTTTAGATCAATGCTGACATATCACTGTGGTGATTTCTTCAGAGCTAAAGTGATAATGCTTCATATTTACAGAATATATACTACGTTATTACTACAGTATTACCGTTTTGTTCTAAGATGAAATGAGTAATTTACCAATTTATTAAACAGTTACATTTAAGTATTGCTTAGGACATTACCACACCAATCTGTTTACTTAGCTTGAAGAGTTACCATTAAGAAACCCTGTTTATTTAGGTAAAATTTGTAATGATCGTGCCCTCCATTAAGAAACTTATTTTTCTGCAAGCCTAATTGCCTGGAAATGAGTCTCTCCTTATTTACTATGGTGCATTCTGCTACGCCAGCTAAAACCGTCACCCTCGCAAGAAATGCTGGAGAAATTAATAATACATATATGGAACAGTTTTAATTAGTATAATATCAAATGTTAATAAAAGATTTATGACCCAGTTACAAGTTCTAACAATCACAACAGGAAAAGGTCTGAAATGTGGCGGCGGCGATCCATTAAAAATAAACAAATGCTGACAAACTCCCCAAATTGAAGATAGAGGAGATTCACCCCCCCCACCCCCCGCCCTGTTCCTGACCGTACGTGAGTCTTGTGTTGGTGATCTGTAAGGTCAGGCTCTGACACCACAAAAACCAGAGGAAATCCAGGGTGGCGAGAGGATAGCGGTGGGAGTTATCCAGGGGCGATGGGGGGATGGAGAAGTGCTTTGCAGTGGAAGAGGCTGCATTTAATTGAGCCAGTGCCACCGAGATGAGAGCAGGCAGCTCCTCCCTGGGAGACACGAACCACAGCTGGCCCAAGGCGGGTCTAGCAGAGGCTTCGGCATCGCTGGCACAACCCTTTAGTCCAGCTTGAGCAAAAAAGTCCATGTTTTGAGTAGTTTGGAAGGCCAGCAGTGGAGGATGGACACACAACCAGCTTGGCTCCAGCCATAGGTAGAAGTAATAAGCAGTAGCCGAACATCCAGAGTTTAACTGCTCTAATAATCAAATAATACAGAGGGTGCATCAGGAGTACAACAAAGCGCTCAGTACTCTGCTCCCCTCAGAAGTGGCATCATTCCTGGAAGTCCCAGCAGAAATGCATATGGCCTGCTTGGATTTAGTGGATTTTGGGGCAGGAATGAGTGCTGAGATCTTTTTTTTTTAACTGAGATGCTGCCTGTGTTTGGCTCCCCACAGTACTGGCTTCTCTCTTCCGGCATGGTTTGGGGACACTCAGCAAATATCAGAAGCCAGTCTTGTCCTGCATCCCACCAAGGGGCTCAAACTCAGATTACACACGTTAGTTCTCGCTCCCTGTGTTGGTCCACGAGCAGCAAGGTGACACGGCACTGCACCCTGCAGAGATAACTGGTTATGTGGGGCACGTACTCAAGGACGAGCCAGGGCAGCAAGTGCAGAGAGGAGCCGGGGATGAGCTTTGCCTGCAGGTTTGCTCCAGCCGAAGGCCTGCCGCTGAAGGATGAACAGGAAGGATGTGTAGGATGCACGTCTTTCTGGTGGGGCTGGGCTTTGTTGCTGCATTGGGTGAGGCCAGGACCTCAGAACACATAACTGCTGAAAAAGTTTCTGTCTGTAATAAAAATGGACATCCTATGCCTGTCACAACCTAGACCTTTTGGAGCAGTGAATGGGTTGAGCTGTATTAAATCAGGAGCACTTTGTCCCTCCCTTTTGCCAGGGCGCCGGGCTACGGCAGCTCGGGAAGGTGACGGCTGCAGAAGCACAGGGGTAACGCGAGCTGTGAAGTCCTCTTGTTCTTCAGCAGTAAAACCCCTCCTTGCTCAGGGTGTGAAGACCTTCGTCTTGTGATTCAGGCTGCTGAAGTGGGTGTACACTCTGTGCTGGGGCCTGTTGCCCATTTTTAAATTCCTCTCAGGCAGCTCTTTCTGAAAAATCTGAACCAGAGTCCCAAGATGAGTCTCTGGGCGCCGCCTGCCCCGTGCCCTGCCCAGGCATGTACTTGCTCTGCTCTGGAGAGCAAATGAATGTCAGAGGTTTACTGAATTGTCTGGGAAATGCGGAGATTTTATTAATTCCTAAACTTCATAATGTGACTTTCCTTATTTGTTCTTCCCAAGGCCAGAAAAGGAAAGACCATATTTATTTCCGCTAATGTAGCAATATTGATTAAGTCATAAAGCACATATAAATACATATTGACTCATATTACATTAAAGTATCTATCACTTACTAGTTGTTCCTCAATAATACTATAGTTATGTAAAAAAATGCATTAAAATTGGCATTACCTCAAGGAAAGTAGGATCTGCCATCATTATTAATACTAGGTTTTGGTGAATAAAAGGTTTGAAAAGGATGCAGGTGTTAAAAATGGAAACCCACCTCCCTTCTCCCCCGGCAGTGACCAGGTATTTCTGGCTGTACCAGTCATTCAGGCACAGGTCCTGACCTCTGCTCGTTGGGTCACACTTCAGTTTTGTTGGAAAACTTTGCTGTGGGTGATGTCCTGACCTGTGGCGTGAGAGGATGGGGATCTCCTCAGCATCGACACATCCCCTGCAGAGCTGGGGGTTGCCTCTGGCCGTGGCCGGAGGGGCAGCACAGCTCTGCCCTCAGCTGGGTCTTGGAGCAAGGTGGGCAGCTGCCTGCCTACAGCTGCATCTGCGTCTCAGCTGCTCCCACCAAGCTGATGCTTTAAACCTAAATTAAAAAATGAGATCCTCACAACCCCCACTTAATTCTGGAGGTTCCTCACTTCCTGTATTCACTGGGTGAAGGAACTGGCTCTATAAGGCAGCGAGTGTTTAGGGCATCCTTCAGAAAACACGGTCAACTTTCTGTTGCAATTTGCACAGGCAAAGGACTTTAGCGTGAGTCTTCAGCATCTGAAGGACAGCATCACTTCTGTGCTGTGAGTGAGAAAAGACTCATGTGGTTTACAAACCTGAGAGCAGCCGCAGCCATCACCCGTGCTAGGAACAGACTCCTCTCCAGAGAGGACCTGAGAACTTCGGTGATTTTACCTCTTGGGCAGCTTCTGGCTCCATATATTGGGTTTTGCTTCCTGGTTGTAGGAGTTGAGCTTTTCCCCCAAATACAACCTGGTAGTGAAATGCATAAGGCATCAGGACAGCTGGCCCATAACTCCTACCTTGAACCACGGGTTTCAAGGATGGTGCGATTCTTGCAGAACGATGCTCAGTTCCTGCACTGAGTGTGGTGGGAAGGGGGACAGGCAGGCAGAAGCCATCCCGCTGGTGGATAGCAGTGGGAGGGTAAATCTTATTGCTAGCAGAAATAAGGAAGGGTGCTTAGCTTCTTGAAAATTAAGCATCTTTGGAGTTCAGGGTTGGGTGAGGTGACCCTGGTGAACACACCAGATTTGTCAAGAAATTGAATGTCCCCAATCTCCAAAACTGCCCAGGAGCTTCTCTGTGCTGGAGGAGGAACTTGGTTGTGGCGAGGGGACAAGAGGGAGGTGTGTGGGACGGGCTGTGCTGCCTCACTCCTTCTGTTGTGCAAAGACCCCAAGACCTGGAACTGTGCTGCCGGCTGATTGTGCAGAGATTGAAGGATTTCTGCTAGGTTTAAGAAAGATGGTCCTTAGCAGGGTTTGGCCGCTGCTTCACACCACCTGGAAGATTGCGCGTGTGTGCGCTGCCCTCCCACGCACAGTACTAACCGGATAAAACCAGAGGAGGGATTTTTTTAATACTCAAATTTCTCTTTTGCAGAACGTGTTTACCCTTTTCCGTGCAAAGAGAAAAATCCAGCAAAATACTGTCCACATGGCTATGTTATGCTTCTGCTCGTCTTTTCTTCTCTTCATAATTAGCCTAATGAGGTATCTGATCCCTGCTCTTCTTAGTGTTTGTGTGCTGGTCTGACAGCACTAACGCTGTTATTTCTTAGATAAGCTAATCACTTCTTAATGGCTGGACAAGGTATCTTTATTTAACTACATAAAGAGATTTAACTTTTCCCGTTAAGAAATGACCGCTGGTTTATGTTTTGTTAACGACACGCAGCGTTGGTGTAAGCCTCAGGTGGTGCACAGGTGTGGAAGTGGGCTTGGGCTGCTGGTGGTGGAGAGGCTGGGAAAGGGGCAGGGAGAGGAGGAACTTGTTCTCTATTAATCACAATTGCAGAAAGCCGCTTGTGAGCCCGGCTTGTGGCTGCTGCTTCACAGCCTGGTCTGTGGCCACGGGGCTGGTGCTGCAAAAGCAGAGGTGGGTTTAAGTCCCATCACCTCCCTGGTGCTTATGGTTGAGCACAGACATAAGAAGTGCTTATTTGTATGATTATTTTAATTGCGGTAAGATTGTTGTAAGGGCTTATTTAGAAGATGAACACATCCCTAAAATGTGCAAGCACAAGCAGCAGTTGGATCCGTACGTGAGCAGTGCACGTATAGGTCTGTATTTCCTCGCCAACCTGCTGTTTCCCCCGTTGCTCTCTGAAGATGAAGCGGTAGCTAGATGAGATGTGCAGAGCCCTGCTCTGCAGCGTGTGGCTCCTGTGCTCCCAGCAGATCCCTGTTCGACCTGGAGCTGGCTCAGGCACCTGCTGTGGGGAGGGCATGAGAAAGTCCAAAGGACACCGCACTTCATCGTGCAAGGGAGGAGCTGTTGTCCATGCCCAGTGCTCACGGGGAGGGGTCCATCCGTGCCACGCTGGTGCAAACTGGAGCCTTGGTGTGCACTGCTGGTAGCAGGGTTGGGTACAAGACGGCTGAATTTAATGGCTTGACCCTCTGTGCCCTGAGATAATGGACCCAGACACAGAATGGACTGTTCACCCTCTGTGTAAAAATGAAAGAGGAGAATGAGGCCAGTGAGACTAAATTGGAGCATTTATCTGAGCTCTGAGAAGTTACTGGAGATTTGAGCAGGAACAAACCTCCCAGCACCTCAGAGCTCAGAGTTTGCCATACCTCCTGCCCTAACTACGTGAGGAGCTGGCATTCGAATTGGTTTTATTTATCAACACCCTGTGCACACATGCTTTCAAGCTCTGGATGCAACCACAAGCTCGCTGTGGTGCTTTGAGGCTTGCTTTCTCTAGCATCATTTAGACCAAATTTTTTTGAAAGGAATCAGACACATGAGATGCTCCCAGCCCCGAGCCCACGGCTGCCGGCTCCTTCCTGAGCTGGGTCCTCTTCTGGGGCAGAAGGGCAAGTGCTCAGATGGAGAGTCAGCCCCTTTAAAGCATCTGAAACTCTTCTGCCAAAACTGAAGGCAGCAAAAGCCCTTCTCTTCCTTTTTTTGAAAGTTTTGTCCCTAACATTTATGAGTACCTTAAAGTGTTAGGTTGGCAGAGAATCTGTATTCCTGCCTGCAAGAAAAGGGCCAGGCCAGTCCTTGGGGTTTTAATTTTACTGGCTGACTCTAATGTCAGTCTTATCAATGATATCTTTTCTTTCCCAGTAGCATCTTCTAATAAGAAAGTAAATCACGAAGACAAAAAGCTTCTGGCATCTCCATTTTCTTGGCTCCTACCTCCATCTATGGCATGTTTACAAGAAAACATTTATCGCGGAAGCACTTGCCTGCAATAAGGCAGGAGCTGATAGCAACATCTTTTAAGCGGGGTCCTCCCCGCTGGCTGAGGGGGGCGGGGGGCTGGAGTGCCCTCTGCCGTGCTGCAATACCGTCTCCTCGGGACCAAATCCAGACCAGTGCTGAAAACCATCCTCCCCCGAGCTGTCTGCCTCCACGCCGGGCTTTTGGCAGGGAGAAGCAGCCCAGTGAACCGCTGTGGAGGAGCGAGGGCTCTGCCGGCTGTAAAGCTGTTAGTGGGTTGTGTAAGTGTGGAGTAGAAATGGGTTTTGTAGGTAGGATTGGTAAGGGCTTCGTACCTGGAGCAGAGTGGATGGGGGGGGGCGCCTCGGACAAGGAAAGAACACGGGCTGGCTGTAAAGCTGTTAGTGGGTTGTGTAAGTGTGGAGTAGAAATGGGTTTTGTAGGTAGGATTGGTAAGGGCTTCGTACCTGGAGCAGAGTGGATGGCGGAGTCCTCTGAGCAATGGAAGATCCAGTGGCTTTCAGGTACAGTATGCGGTAGCAAAGGGGGAAAAGACCCCATTTGATAGCGTGGTGTATCTTAAAGAGCCCTCCAAACCCTGCACAACGGGGTATCTGATGGTGCTTTCACACCTCACAGTCGCGGCCCCCCAGTGAAGCTCTGAGCAGGGCTGGGGCAGCCCTGCCAGCCCTCATCAAACCCGTCCGGGTCCCCTGGACTGTCTGGATGTCAGAAGAGTTAATACCCTCTTTTGCAGACCGGACAATGGGGGTAGCAAGGGGTCAAGTGGCTTCATTAGGCCCCAGAGGGTTTCGCTGTCGGAGCTGAAGGCTGGAGCGTGGCGTGGCGGGGAGCGCTTTGTCCGGCGCTCGGGGCTTCAAAGGCCCGTCCCTTGTAAATCCTCACCACTTTGATCTCCCACTTAAACTTGCAGTTAACTTTGTCCCTTGCAATTTCTGCTGCCGGTGTGGCGGGCGCTGACGTTTTCTGACAGGGGTCAGCAGGCTGCCGGGGCGGCTTCGACCTCCCTGGCTGTGGGGGGTCTCTGCCACCGGCCGCGGTGGGATTCAGCGCCCTCCCAAATCCCGCCGGGAAGCGAGTGGCAAGAGGCATCCCTGGGCAATTCTGGCAACAACTGCAATAGTAATAACAATTAGCAATTATGCAGAGTTATAAGCCTTTGGTGCCTATTACAGGCATCAACGAGGAGTTCTGTTTCTGTTTTCAACTTGTAGCTTGGCCTGATGCTCGCATTTTAATAGCAGATGCTCCAAGATAATTAGAGCCACTGCAGATAATACCGGGGGTGATTTGCTGCTGCACGGTGTGCGGCATGGCAGTCAGCCTTCCTGGCCCCCCAGTACGAGCCGAGGTCTTCGGTGGTTGAAAGCCACATGTCACACAGCGTGCGTTTTGGAGAAGGAGGGGAAAGAATGGGAAACGGTTTCCGCTGCCCACAGCAGAGTTGTGCTGGGATCCGTCTCCAGGCGATGCGCTGGGGATGGGGTGGCGGGTACCCCTCCGGAGCTGCGGGGACTGCGGCATTGGCACGACCGTCTCCTTACCTGGTGTGCTCTCTGGTGTTGGAGCTGCTAGAAACAAACTTGGAAATGATGCCTGGGAGGCCATAGAGGCTCCCGCCGGGCTCTGCAGATCCACAGCGCTCCCTCCTCGCCGGCGCCGGGGAGCAAACGCGCTTTTACCGAGGAGATGAAATGCAGATCTGCGCTTCTCGTTCTCCTCCGTTCCTCCAATTCACCCAGAAAAAAAAAAAATGGTTAATGTAATATTACATCGGATTGGACTCCGAGGAGCAGAAAGCCAATTTGGGGGGAATGTGAGCCAACCTACATTTAACTGGGATGCTGATATTTACTGTTGCAGTGATCGGGGCCCGTAGCATGGGTGAAGTCGCTGGCTGGGGATTCAAAGTCCAATTAGGCAGTGTTAATAGAGGAGGCAGCGATGCTTCATTGAGAGAAATTACTAAAATTGTACTTTTAGGACAGTCAATTAGCTGTGTTTTGACAAAGCAACAAAAAGATGAAACTGAAGCCCTTGAAAAAAAGAACGAGAGAATTCAGAGGGAACATGTCTGTTTGGGGAATCCTAATATTTTTTTGCTGAAATCATTAAGTGAAATTAAATACTATTTTAAACCAAAGGGATAGAATATCTAATTAAGACAGAAAAAAGGTTTGGGGAAGGGTATTGTTGAGGGGATTAGAGAAATGGTTTACAATTCGTGTTGACTGAGGCGGGGCCCCCTGAATATATTAGGTATATTAGTAACAGGGATGGGAAAATTCTCTCGACAAGCTGAAGTTTGGGGAGGGTTTCTTTAGGCTGACTCCAAGTCTCCTGGACTCCAGAGTGAAGTGTGGGAAAGAAACCAGGGAGACTGGGGAGGTGGCGGACGAGGACTGTTTCTGGAGCCGCGCCGTGGCTCCCATGCTGTGGTGCGGTCCTCAGCGAAAGGGCGAGAGGAGCTTGCGCAGCCCTGGGACGGCCAAGCAGCATGGGGGACGAGGATCTGGGGAGGGCAGGGTCACCTGGATGGTGGGAGCAGGGGAAGCTGGTGGGGTGGTGCCGACAGGGGACCCCGTGGGGTGCGCCCTGTGTCCCCAGCAGCTGTGGGATGGTGCAGGAGCCCATCCCCGAGCCCCGGCCGAGCTGCTGGCAGAGTCCCTGGGTGACATGTGGAAGGATGCTCAAGTGCCCTCACTTGCACACTGCTGATCTGATGGCATATTTTCTAAGACCTACATCTCTGCTTTGCGATTACGTTTCCAGCAGTTGGTGTTAGACCTCCAGAAGAGAGGACAGGGTGATGGGCTGGGAGTCCCTTCCGGCCATTTCTGTGATGGTTTGAGAGATCCTTACCATCACCAACCCATCGAGCAAAGCCCCAGCGCATGGAGAGGGCTGGCCCTGTCCTCAGGAGGGCACAGGCTGGCTGGGAAGGGCAGGAGGTTTCTCTGCCTATTTCTCTGTAACTTGGGACGATTTCCCCATATTTTGCATCCAGCGCTCCAGAGGCTCCCACTCTTAACGCACAGCTCCAGTAACGCTCTTCTGCCTAAAGGCCTCTCCTAAAGACCTCCATTTTTGACAGATATCATCATATTGTTTAATTCATTTGATATACAGAGACAGTTTGTGAAATATGCATGCTATATTATATTAAAGAGAAATGTAACCTTCAATTGGTATCTGATGTGCACTTTGCAATAACTGCTATTAGTTGTCTATAAAACTCCTAGACGTCGTTTGATTTTATTACCATTATATTATTTTACTTGGGAACATATAGAAGGAGTGGTGATTGCAGGGCTTCCAGTGCTTACTGGGAAATATTTAACACAGAATGTTTTATTTATTAGCATAAAGAGACACAATGGATTGTTGGTGATTAAAGTGATGATACTGCTGCCATACTTGTCAAAAATATAGACCTAATTCAATAGAAAGGCGACAGTCAGTCTCCATGTTGATCTACGCTGAAGCAAACTGCCTCTGAAAGCAGTACAAAGCCTGAATTGGCCTCTTAATTTTATGCTCTAGGGCATAGGATAAAAAAAGGAATTCTTTCTAAGTGCCTGTAATTGCATGTTACCAGAACCTAAAATATAAGCTGAATTTTTGAAATTATAAGTAAGTGTTAAGCTTTCCATTTCAATTCCTTCCCCTCCTCAAAAAACCAAAATCATCAAAACAAAAGAGCGTTTAAAATGCCTCGCTATCCCACCTCATTAATAAAATATACAGCACACTTAGCCTTTAATTGCAGATGTACGTTTTGAAAGAAAATACTTTTTTAGCAAATGAATTGTTTTTCTTCTCTCCCCGTGGCCCAGCACAGGAGCCGGGGACCCGGCCGGACCTGCCACCCTCCATGTTGAAGAGGTGTGTTTCAAACACCAGCAATCTCCCGCAGGGTTTAGGTCGGCTTGAATTGTTGCCCTCACTTAGAGGTGTAAGGCTCTGAATTAGGTAAGCCGTGAGATGGGCCTTGCTAAGCCAGGGAGGATGCCCGGCAGCCCCCAGTGGGGTCTGGGCTCTGCCCAGGCTGGAGATGCTGATGCTCCTGCTGGTTCCCAGAGGCTGGACCAGTGACACCAGTGGGGGTTGTTAGCAAATCCAAACCGTTCAAGAGCAGCAGCTTTGCAGTGGGAGCCCGAAGTGGGAAGGGCTTGTGTCCTTCCTTTGCCCTCTGCTAAAATGGGATTTGCTTTGCACAGACACTGCGCAGCATCTGCCTTGAAAATAGTCAAATACACCCCCACCCCCCACCCCGCCCTGCTTGCAGGGGTCTGTGTTTACAACTTCCTCCTCTGAGCACACACCAGGAAAAAAATATAAGATTAACCGTTTTGTACACTGGATGGTTTCATTGGACAGACAATAAATCAATGCAATTGAATTGGAGAAGATAGTGTTCAAATGCTATTATCTGTCTCTCTGTTATTGAGCTGGGATCCTCGGGCTGCCTCACAGAGATCCCTCCACCTCCAGGATTCCCTTCCCCAGGAAACCTGCAGGATTTGACCTGCTCCAGGGCTCGCCTGAACCCACCAGTACTCCTGCGCTTTCCTGCAGCTTCCACCCTTTTGGCGTTTGTGACCCAAAGCCCATCCTTTCAGGGTGCGCTGTTACCCCGTTAGGTAGTTGGAGTGCGAGCAGGAAATCGTCTTATGATGCAAACACTGGTGAAAGATACTGTACTCATATCGACAGCGGAGGAATCCATTGGCAGAGCCGGGGTGGCAACACCGTGTGCCCCAGGGGAGTGTTCCCGGGGCTGGAAGCCGGGGTTTTGGAGAGCTAATCTGGTCCTACACGTGTTTGCTTTTGCCTTCTAGCAGCGAGACGACCAGCGAAGGTCCGGCGGGCGCAGCCTCTGCAGTCGTGAGCTTTTCTTTATTCGGGGCGGCTTGGGGAGCACAGGGATTTTACCCACGGGAATCTCCCGGTGCTCCCGGCCTGGCTCGGGTGCCCGCATGTCCGTAGCTCTCCAGGAAAGATGATGGCCCGCCAAAGTCTGCGCTTTGAAGGGAAGAAGAGTTGTCAGGAACAACTTTAAACACCCAATTAAGTTGATTAAATAGGTCCAACTCCAGCGAAGTCGCTGCTAAGTTATACTTCCATAAACGAGGCAAACCAAACCAAAACGTAAACACTTCAAGGACTGATGCTGATTTCAAGGCTTCGAATGTGTTTTGTTAGCAAAAGGTTCTGTTTCCCTAATACAGGTTTCAGTACTATGAAGTCACCCTTACGTGGTGGCATAGAGGTTAAAAAACCTGTGAATTTTACAGGTGAATTCCCCACTCCTGCTCTCCCAGATCTTCTCCCAGCCCCAATAGCTGGATCAAGTTTCCCTCCGACATCTGTAATTTCAGAGTGCCCTCTGGTGCGCAGACATCTCCAGTGCATCGCCCTGGCCCAGGACTGCTCCCTCCCACAAACCCGCTTCCTTCGAACACTTTGCCTTTATTTTGCTATCCATACTGCTTCACATCTCCTACGCGGGGGCATCAGGCCAAGTGCAAACCCCTGTCCCGTAAACGCACTGAGGTGAGCTTGGCATGAGCACCCTGGGACCTCCCAGACCTCGTATTTGTTTGCCTGTCTGATGGCAAACTCAGGGCCCAAACCCGTGATGAAAGCAAGGTTTCCTGGAGTGTGTGGGGCTGGCTGAGCTTGAGAGAAGCAGCTTGTCTCAGCAGTGACACTCCGCTCGGTGTGGTGCCACCAAAGGCGGTGAACTTTGCTGCATGAACGTGCCTGCTCAACGGATCCACGTCTTCCAAGGTATTACAAGAAACAAGTGAGTCAAAACAAGCCCTGCTCTGTCCCCAGTGATTTAACGTATCTGCAGGATGGAGTTCTTCCACTGACTAATGACATTTCTATCTATCTGCTGAGAATCTGGTCCCTTTTTCTTCGTTACATGGAACAACTCTTTTTTTTTTCTCAAGACCTATTAGTTTTGGAAACTTTAAGTCTTACAACAAAGCCAGCAGAGCCTCTGTGAACCAGAAGCTCTGCGCCATCCAGCTCTATAGGGAGGAGCAGGCTTGTTACAGGATAGTGCCAGGAGGACCAGTGGAGGTATACCATGGCTCTGCAGGGACCTTGGATGCTGGCAACAGGTGACAAGAAGGTAGGCCAGGTCTAACAAGTGAGTGTTGGAGACCCTGTCCATTGACCTTGGCTCCCAACGTTGTGGGTTTGCACCTGATTGCAACTGCTTCCGTTTTGATTGGGTCTGATGCAACCTGTTGGTGGACACCACGATGACAATGACAGAGCACGCAGGGACACCACGGTGGATCTCCTGGACCTTGTACAGCTGATCCACCTGGTCTCCTGCTCACCTCCAGCACAGCCACGTGCTGCTCGCTCTGAGGAATGCCCAGGCACACGGGAGGTGTCCCTGTCACCTGCCAGGCATGTTTGCTAGACAGGAAGGGACAAGAGCGATGAACCATCCTGCAAGCGAGTGTGACAGTAACAGCACATGGGTGATGCCTACTTTGGGAGTGCCAAGCGCTAATTGATCTGTCGACAGACAGCTATTAAAGGTGTTCCTGGGACAGACCTTCTCACCTCGAAACGCCACTGGCGGAGAAGCTGGAGGGATTCTGGGCCCTTGCCGAGGTGACAGAAATGGCAGATGATAAGTAATGTGACTGGCAGGTGCTGCTTTCTAATTAAATGTTAAAAGGCACCACAATGAAGGCAAATGAAATCGATGTGACCAACCTGGCAGCGGCAGGAAGCTGCGAGATGCGTGCAGTACATCTGGTTGTGTCAGACCAGTTAATGTCTCTACCTCACAAAACAAAGCAAAGATGCTGGCAAAGAGGCAAAGAGCTCTGTGGCAAATTGCTAGAGATTTGCAAACAGAGAGCAAAGCCTGGAAAGCACAGTACGAGACAGATGGGAACTCTTATTTTGCGGTTGCTGTCAGCACGCAGGTTTCCAAATTTGAGATGAAATTGAAGAAGTCTTGAAAAATCATCTCCTTCTTCCTGAGGAAGCTGGAAATCTCCTTTCTTCTACAGGAAATTCTATGTTCTTTTGAGAACTAACATCCCATAGGACCCCAAGCACTGCAAACCCCATTGCTTGCTTTGTTGAAGTCTGGATCACACAGGCAGGAACCGCTCGTGACCAGAGAACTAAACAGGAGGTCCACGGGTCTTTTTCCTTTGTGTCATTCAGGAATCAAGGGAGCTGGGTGACTTTGCGTTGTATGTAACAGCGCTGGGGATTAGTTTTCTCCACTATAAGATGAAGCTGTGAGACGAGCATCAAGATGATCCTGTGAATATTTTGTCACCTTTCCATCTTGACTTGCTGCAAATTACCACCAGCAGTAAAACACAGAGACCTTTGAGCTGCAGGTCTGCTTGGAAGGTCAGACATCGAGCCTGGGTTGAGGAGCCACTCGCCTCCTCCCTGTTGGGATCATATTAAATGCTCAGCCAGTCCCGTGTCTGGCTGCCAACAGTGACTGGAAGAAATAGAAGACATTGTCCCCAGAATATCTTCACAAGCAGTGCAAGGACTACTTGTGCCAGACAACAGTGTCTTTTGTCTACCCTACCTTGACTGATTTTTCTTTTCTCATGAGTGTGTCCAACGCACACAAAGCTCTGGTGTCCCCATCATCCTGTGGCAGTGACTTCCACAGTCCTGCTATGTGCTGGGTGAGGATCTGCCTCCTCCTTTTCTATCTTATTTAATCTGCCACCTACAAGTTTCATTTTATGCCCTCTCTTTCTTGAGACAGCAGGCAGTTGTTTCTTGTTCTCCATGCTTCTTGTTATTGAGTAGCCCTTTATTTTGTTTTTTCACAACAGGACTATTGCTACCTATAGTAGTCAAGATATGGTTGTACCCGGCACTCGTACACGGACCTGATGATATTTTTCTGTTTCTCTCCCAGTGATTCCTAACATTCAATTTGATTTTTTGACCTTTGCAGTGCTTCAGACAGACCATAGAGCTGTGTACTGCATCTCTAAAGTCACGCTGCACATTGTCCTGGCTGGGAAAAAAAGAGGCACGAAATGATACTGCCATCAACGTGATGTTCTTCCGTCTTTACATCCAGCATGGGGGCCCTGGAAATTGTTGTGAAGTGGGTGAAATGCAGCAGCACAGCAGCTGAGATGATAACGAAACATTGGCCTCTCCATGTGTGTGGATCCTGCAGTTTTTTATTTTTGTGGGGCTTTGTGCAGGGAGGGGTGATGGGGAGACGACAGATGTGCTCTTTGCACACTGGAGATGTGGAGCTGCCTGTTGCTTTAAGCTGAGAGAACAGAAATAATGTTGGCCCTTGGCTTTGACTCTCTTTTGACTCTCTTGACATCTGTATTATCAGCCAGTGGTATCTTGGGGACAAAACATGACCTTTGACTGATGTGCTTGAGGTCCTTCACAACATGTGGGCGCAGTCAAACACAGCAGAGAACCCAGGGAAGGATTAGGGACGATTGTTTTCTTTCCCTGAACAGATTTCTTTTGAATGTGGGAGCTGTGAGAGGTGTCCAGGAAGGCAGAAAAGATTTTCACTGAGCCAGATGGCGCCTGGCACAGTGATGTTTCTTGGCCTGTGAGTTCACTTGGATCATGACATCCCAGCTGAGGGGTCTGCGGCTGTGGCTGAGTGCCCCCAGCCTTCACCATGCAAGACCTTCTAGAAGGCAGCCCTCTAGCAGGGAAGTGTAGGTAAACGGGCAGAGGCGGACAGACCTCCTCTGTGAGACCCGCAGGAACGCACGGAGTGCGGGACATAAAGCAGACAGGTACGCAGGGAGCCGGGACGGGGTCACTAGATGGTGCTGTTGGTCTTGAAATAAGAACAGACAGGTCGGAGGAGGGCCTCTCTCTCCCGAACTTGTACCCAGAGCATCAGCGCAAAATCACGGCTGACTGGCAGCATCTTGCACGCTTCCCAAACATCACCTGGCCCCGCACTGCAGGGGCTGCCAGCGAAGGTGCAGAGACGAAGGAGTACCACAAACAGAGGAAAATCAGGAGCTGGCCAAGTGTGTGCTGTGCCCCAGCCCCCCGCCCTTCCCAGAGCCTGTAGGAGCCTTGGGGCATGGGGTCGACTATTTTACAGCCTGTTCTGCAGAAGAAGTAGGTGTGAAAAGTGACCACCAGGACAGGCTATTTTATGCGGAGTACCACGTATTCTTTCCCATCTCTGTGGCCTTGGTTGCTTGTAGGTGGTCAGCAGAGCTCACGCTCATCGACAGCGATGCAGAGCATCATTTGGGGATCCCGTTCATTGGGTTTAACAAGCAGAGAAGTGCCGTGGGCTGGCAGCAGATCTAGTAGTGGTCCACAGCAGCAAACAGTATTGCAGGTGGAGGCACTGTAGACAAGCTCATGGGGCCAGGACCTCTGGCATTGCTGGAGCAGAGCAGCTGAAGCTGTTAGGTGTAGTCTGCCTCGCCAGCTTTAAACATACGTGGCTTACGATGCCCTTCACTGCCACATTGCTTCCTGAGACATCTCAGCCTTACCAACTCCAAACTTTTAGTACTCCTTCTACTGGGAGGTGGTCTCAACTTTGGGACCAGCACGGAACAGAAAGCTTCAAAGTATGTTGACTTTTAGGGCCAATCTTTTCCAGGAAAAAATCCGCGGATCAGTGCAGGTGGAGAAGCAATTTGTGCATGAGACATGCCCTGGAGTCACAGCTCCCAGGGAGGAAGCAGCACCTGGCAGTGATGATAGGTTTGCACGGCCAGGTCTAGGTAGCAGGAGTGTGTGTGTAGGTGTGCGTATGCTACAGGGGAGGGGTCTGTGAGAAGCTGCCAGAAGCTTCCCCCATGTCTGACAGAGCCAATGCCAGCTGGCTCGTCGATGCACCCGCTGCTGGCCAAGGCTGAGCCCATCCGCAATGGTGGTAGCACCTCTGGGAGAACGTATTTAAGAAGAGGAAGAGCTGAGTGGAGTGAGAATGTGAGAGAAACAACTCTGCAGACACCAAGGTCAGTGAAGAAGGAGGGGGAGGAGGAGCTCCAGTGCAGTCTCAGAGCTTCCCCTGCAGCCTCTGGTGAAGGCCATGGAGAAGCCTGGCCAAGGCTGAGCCCATCCGCAATGGTGGTAGCACCTCTGGGAGAACGTATTTAAGAAGAGGAAGAGCTGAGTGGAGTGAGAATGTGAGAGAAACAACTCTGCAGACACCAAGGTCAGTGAAGAAGGAGGGGGAGGAGGAGCTCCAGTGCAGTCTCAGAGCTTCCCCTGCAGCCTCTGGTGAAGGCCATGGAGAAGCAAGCTGTGCCCCTGCAGCCCACGGAGGTCCATGGTGGAGCAGATCCACCTGCAGTCCATAGAGATCCATGGTGGAACAGATCCACCTGCAGCCCACGGAGGTCCACGGTGGAGCAGATCCACCTGCAGCCCACGGAGGACCCAACGCCAGAGCAGGTGGGTGCCTGAAGGAGGCTGTGATGCCCTGGGAAGCCCACGCTGGAGCAGGCTCCTGGCAGAACCTGTGGACTCAGAGAGAGAGAGAAGAGCCCACACTGAAGCAGGTTTGCTGGCAGCACTCGTGACCCCGTGGCAGAGCCACGCTGGAGCAGCCTGTTCCTGAAGGACGGCAGCCCACGGAAGGGACCCGCGCTGGAGCAGCTCATGAGGAACCGCAGCCTGTGGGAAGGAGGCACAGCGGAGCAGTTCATGGAGAACTGTCTCCCCTGGGAGGGGCCCCACGCTGGGGCAGGGGCAGAGCGTGAGGAGTCCTCCCGAGGAGGAAGGAGCAGCACAGATGGCGTGTGATGAACCGGCCACAGTCCCCATTCCCCCTCCCCGGGGGGAGGGAGTCCTCCCGAGGAGGAAGGAGCAGCACAGACGGCGTGTGATGAACCGGCCACAGCCCCCATTCCCCCTCCCCAGGGGGAGGAGGTAGAGAAACTGGGAGCAAAGTTGAGCCCAGGAAGAAGGGAGGGGTGGGCGGACGGTGCTGTAAGATTTCATTTCTGTTTCTCAGTGCCCTGCTCGGATGTGATTGGCAATAAATCACATTAATTTTCGCATGTCGAGGCTGTTTTGCCCGTGATGGTAACTGCTGAGTGATGTCCCTTCCTTATCTCCACCACGAGCCTCTCGTTATTTTTTCTCTCCCCTGTCCAGCTGAGGAGGGGAGTGACAGGGTGGCTTTGGTGGGCACCGGGCGTCCAGCCAGGATCAACCCACCACAGTGACTGAGCTTTACCAGTGGCTTACTCTCTACTGACATTCATAAAGCTGTAGTAATGTCTTACTCACTGCTAATAAACAGCTAAACAACCCCAGAATGGTGAGTGTACGGGGAAGGAGGGAACGCAACTGCATCTCCAGCCAGGCCTGGAGCCCGTCCCCAGGTGGGTCCTGATTTACAGAATCTTTAAAACGAGAGAGAAACAAAAACGTTTGCCAGCACTTTAGCACGTGGCAGAGCCAACGACAGGAGAGGGTGGAAGAGAGAGGGGCGACCTCACCTGGGACCCCATTTCTCTGGGTGGGACCTTCACCTGTGAAGGACAAACGGCCTGGCGCAGGCTGAGGTGTGGGGCAGGCTGAGGTGTGGGGCAGGCTGTGGTCTGGGGCAGGCTGTGGTCTGGGGACGGCTGAGCCGTGG
This sequence comes from Buceros rhinoceros silvestris, assembly GCF_000710305.1. Classification (NCBI taxonomy): domain Eukaryota; kingdom Metazoa; phylum Chordata; class Aves; order Bucerotiformes; family Bucerotidae; genus Buceros; species Buceros rhinoceros. Next base: position 54,985 of record NW_010426545.1, on the reverse strand, counting down.
GGGCGGCGGAGGT
>NW_010426545.1:53509-54879 GCF_000710305.1 Buceros rhinoceros silvestris | reverse complement strand
CGGTGGTCTGGGGCAGGCTGTGGTCTGGGGCAGGCTGAGCTGTGGGGCAGGCTGAGCTGTGGGGCAGTGTTTCAGCTCCTCTGCTCAGCTGCCTCCATGCACGAACCTCCCGTGTTGTAGACATCTAAGGCAGGCTTTGGGGAAGACCTCGCAGCCGTTGCTTGCCTGGCAGCACACCAAGCGGAGCAGGGGGGTGGCTGCTTTTCTTAGAGCGCTGGTACCGTCCCCCCCGTCACGCTGTGTTCCGAGTCCCTCAACGGCAGATCGGATCTGCGCCCTCCAGCAAACCAGCGGCGCCTGCTCTCCTCACCCCAGCCACCACGCTGCAAACCACGGGCATTGCGTTTGACTGGTTCCATGACTCGTCGCAGCAGGGAGATCGTGCGAAGTGCAGCGAAAGCACAGGGGTCCTTTCCTCACTGAGCTGTCAGGTCGCTTCGGGTGCCAGCTCTTAGTGCCTTGGTTACAGCTCTGCTTTCGGAAAATCCCTGCGGTATGCGGACAGGGCCGGATGTCAACACGAGGAGAATCTTCCTCGGAGACAGGTGAAGTCCCTGGACTGGCAGAGGTCCTCATCTGATAATCTGACAGACGTTTCACACTACTGCTGGCAACATTTAGCCCCAGTGGACAGACATAAAACCAGCCTGTCCATGTAGCTAGTTTATGGCAGAGGGTGCGGAAATGCTGAAGACACGGAATAACGGCAGCAAACCCCTGGAGTGCGTATTGCCGCACGACGACACGCCTGCTCCTTTGACAGTACGGTGCGTTCAGCCCTCCAGCTGAGAGGACATCAAGCAGGCAAGAGACACACGGCAACATGTTTCGTGCCGTGCCGTCACTCGGCTCCGCCATGCTGGGAATCCGCGCGCCTGGGACCGGCAGCAGCAGGAGGTGCAGCAGAGAAGCCCGTCTCCCCGTGAAGGTGGTCCGTCATCTGCAGACCTCCCGCAGCCACTGCTGTCCCCACGCACTCCTTCAACAATTCCTGCTTGTTTGCACAGGAAAAACACGCGCTAATAGGTTTAAGCACTTGAAATATCTGAATGGCAGATGGTGGCTACGTTTTTTTCCAGTTGCTTTTAAGAGTTCCCATAGCAATATTGGACTATTGGCCATTTCTGTCTCATCTTCAAACCTCCTCTCTCAGTCATGACATGGATGGGCAAAAAGCACCAGCGATCAAACATACCCGCCCAGGGCAAGGAGGAATATGCCAGAAGAAATTAAGAGTTGAGCTCCGCTGCCCTCCCCCCAGACAACCGTCAGACGGATTCCTCTTAGGACGAAGCATTTCATGAGCTGCAGTGAAAAGATTATTTGCTAAGTAATGGCTACAACAAGGCAGCAGCCTGGCCTAGGGCAGC
>NW_010426545.1:52911-53355 GCF_000710305.1 Buceros rhinoceros silvestris | reverse complement strand
GGGCGTGTTGTGGTTATCAAAAACCACCCCAGCCACTAAACCCCGGTGCTCTCCAGGGCAGCGCCGGTCTCAAATATTCACATCTCCAGAGCATGGCAGGACCCCAGCGGGGTCCAGGGCTGTGCAGAGACAGGGCGCAGGTTGAGCTACGCTGATTAAAGTGATTTATCCTCACTTAGAGGGAAATCCCGTCTGAAAAGCACAGATTACACAAAGGTGAAGTGAAGGTGTCTAAACCACTGTGGAGTAAGGAAAAGGGAAGCCTGTATTTCCTTCCCTTTCGAAGAGCAGGTGTTTCCTCCAAGAAGAATGAGGCAGCGCAGGCAGGTTTATAAACTCTGCATATTGTAACAAGTGGCCGACAAGTGGCCCGTGAGCCAGCAATGGGCCCTCACGGCCACAACGGCCAGTGGTCTCCTGGGGGGCACGAAGAGGAATGTGGCA
>NW_010426545.1:49048-52558 GCF_000710305.1 Buceros rhinoceros silvestris | reverse complement strand
AACAGCTAAAGGGGGGTCAGGAGGATGGGCCAGACTCTGCCCAGTGGTGCCCAGTGAGAGGACAAGGGGCAACTGGCCCAAACTGGAACTCAGGAGGTTCCACCTGAACAAGAGGAGAAACTTCTTTGCTGTGAGCGTTGCAGAGCCCTGGCGCAGGCTGCCCAGAGAGGTTGTGGAGTCTCCTGCTCTGGAGAGATCCCAGACCCGCCTGGACGCCACACTGGGCACCCTGCTCTGGGGACCGGCTCTAGCAGGGTTTGGACTGGGTGATCCCCAGAGGTCTCTTCCAACCCCTGGATGCTGTGACTGAAGGCTCCAGAATGTCGTCTGTACTTTATACTGTTCAGCATAAAAGCTTATCTTGGAATAATTGTTACACCTGGAAGAAAAACCACATGAACCAGACATGTCACAGTTCATACATACCCCAGACACAACCAGCTCCCCTCCGAGGTTCTGAACTTCCGCCTTCACTTTGCTGCAGATGTTCAGCTGGTGGCAGTACAGTGCGATGCGCTGCAGGTAGGCCAGGAGGTCCTGCTTGCACGCCGAGTCGGGGCACTGCGAAAACAAAGGTCAAGTTTTACTCTGCAATCATGAAAACTGAGAGGAGGAGGAGGAGGAGGAGGAGAAAGGCCACCTAGCCTCCCAGAGCAGGTCCTCCCTACACACTGTACAGGACCCGGCAGCCACGACCTGAGATCCAGGATCTCCAGTTGCAGCTAGCAGGTGTTACCGAACACAGCCTCAATTCTCAATCCCGAGTATTTTAAGCTGGGAAATTATAAACCCAACAGTTACTCAATTACTTGCAGCTAAGTAGGTGCTTTCCTGACTTCTGCTCCCACTTCTTAGCAGCGTGGAGACTAGACTCCTCACCAGGCATCAAATAAAATTTCTCAAGTGCTTGCTGAAGCGCTCACCCCTAAGATAAAAGTAACTTTGTCAGCTGCGCAACTGGAAGAGCAGGCGCCGGAGAGCGCGGCGCGGCTCACAGAAACGAAGGGCCGTCCCTTGCTTTGCAGAGCTGAGCGGTGATGTGATTGATGAGGCAGGTTCACGCTGGGTTTCCAAACAAGAGGAGCCCTGATGAAGGGCAGCCACAAGCTAAGACAAAAAGGCCTCAGGAAGCCTCTTGCTGCCCGTGCCAGTCCGGCAGCATCTTTACAAAGTGATGAGCATGGTGGCCAGCACCACTTCTCCAAAGAACGATGGGCCACCTCAGACCCACTGGCAGGCTCCGGCTCTGTGAGGTCTAGAGAACAGGGCAGCTGGCACACACCGCACTCCACACACCTGTTGCCCAGCAGACTCTCGTGCTGCTGCTGCGTAAACCCAAGGGCTTGTCCTGTGTTGGCGGCACTGGTGGGACACCCACGGCTGCCCAGTGTGGGCCACCAAGCTTCTCGTGATGGGTGGGTATCAGGCAGGCTCTGACCTCCAGACGCTGCCGTGTCCAAGATGACAGATTTTAAACCAGTCTGGATATATTCGTGATGGCAGAAGCTATTGTGATAGCAGTATTATGGTCCGAGAGGTCATGGTCTGGTGCCTGCAGTGAGGACACCACGCTGACAGCACGAAGCAGGAAGTTTAGAGCTGGGTGTTCTCTGAATGCAGAGAACAACCATAGCTTCAACATCCAGGTGCTTTACGCTGCACCGTGTCACTGCTTAAAGCAAGTGCAACTATACTGGTACCACACCACAAGCTCCCGTGCTGTTTCCTCCTCTGCAATGGCCACCTTGCACAGCATGTTCTCACCTTCCCACCAGTCACACGTCTACTGGACATAACCACTACCAGACTGGCAGTAATTCTGAAGCTCTCTGCTCTAATGCAGGTGACGTTGTACCCAGTGTTATTTCACCTCTAGCACGTACCAGCAGATCGGGAATTCAACCGGCATTATCCAGGGGCAGGACCGAGAGCAGACCCTGCAGTGATCTCCACCCTTCCCAGGCAGCTGCAGCCCAGCCTCCGGACAAGCACCAGATCTCCACACGAACCACGAGTGGCACCAGTGTTAGATGGGAGGAGGAGAGAAGGGTCTTGCTCTTGAGATTCAGTGATCTGCTCATCTGTGCGAGCTCTTCTCTGCACACCCGTGCTCACAGCACAATCCCACTTCATCTAGAACCTGATCCTGTACAACAGACCATCAAGACTCACAATGGACACGGTATGACTGGGAAAAAAGTCTTAAATGTGGCACCAATTCACCAGCTAGTGCTCCACTCGAGCCCAGGCTTGTCGCTTACAGCCACAGGCTCTCCTCTCCTTTCAGAGCCGGGTAACAAACCCTGCCGGTGTGGGCAGCAGGGCCCAAGCCCAGTTCTCCCTGCAGACCTTCTCTCCGTAGCTACAAGATGGAAGCTGGAGCCGCAGTGGCCCAAAAGGAGCCTGCAGCAGGGCAGGTCATCCTGCTGCACGAGCAGCGGGGCACGGTCACGTTCAGGTGGAGCGTTTGCTCCCCACAGCAGTAACTCAGTGGGACCAAGCTGGGTTCAGCACATCAAGCTGCGTCCGAGCCCGTGTGATCACAAACTAATAGAGAGCACCTTCTTGGTCCCAGGGAAGGTAATGAAACACCTGAAGCATCTGAAACTCTTACGCAGGCACGTTGCTTCCATCAGTGGAGTGAAAATCCTGAGTAACGACGCAGCAAGGCTTGCAGGTTAATTTTTTAAGCTGATCGATATTAGTCGGCAGTACAAGATGTTTTAGAGCAAGTCCACAAACAGCATTGGCCAAAGAGCTAATGAAAAGCTGAAACAAGCCGTTTGGAGAACGCTCTCCATCTCCCAAAGAGCTCATCCAACAAAGCAGCCCCGCGGCAGGGCAAATGGAATGTTGACAAATGCACACGATGGCACGTCCGAAGGACCGCTACACAATTCACGGTACTTGATGGGTTGTGGATTTACAGAAACCACTTCAGGGAAGACACTCCCAAGGAAAGAGGCTGCCACATGTTTACCCATGGCTGAGGAAGGTGGTGAAGTGGGGTCAGGGAAGCGGTGGAACAGGAAATAGTATTTGGTTGTGGGTATCAGTATGATGGGAGTTGGAAAACCACATCTGATACTGTGAGGGCTCTTCCTACGAGCAGAGCAGAGAGCTGGGTTCCCAGACAGATGATGTTTAAACAGAGATTAACACAAGATAAAAGCCAACGACATCAAAGGCGCTGCGGATGCCTGTGTGAGCCCTGTCCTTTCCTTCACAGGAACACTCCGATAAAAACCAAAAAGCCCCAACGGCATCGATTTCATCACTGATTAGGAACGATTACGGTGTTGTATTAACATTCGACAGCCACAGCCACAGCAGGGCCGCCTGCGGAGCTGGCTCGGGGGGATTGCCACAGCACGGTCACAGCAGAGAGCTCACTGCGGACAGAAACAACCGTGCTGGGGGACACCCCCGCATCCCCAACCCCCCAAAACGAGATGCTGCCACACACACAGCGGTGCTCACTGGCAGAAACTGAGCTGGCGCTCCAAGACA
>NW_010426545.1:48501-48853 GCF_000710305.1 Buceros rhinoceros silvestris | reverse complement strand
ACATTTGCTTCCGACCGCCCCGGCTGAGCCTGCAGAGCAGCAGAATCACCCTTTCCTCCCTTTCTGCGAAGAAAAGGGGCAGGGAAAGACCGAAGAGCTCTCCTGCGGTGAGTGTGGTTAGACAAGCACTCAACTCCCATCCCCACGGGTCTGGTAGGGGTGAGCAAGCGACCGCAGAGACTCCTCTTCCTCCCAAGGTATCCCCAGTGTAGGGGGCGAGCGCTGCTGTAACCATGATTCACAGAACTCCCCCACCAGCCCTGTGTGACAGCTGGGCTGGGCACAGGCTGAGCCGAGAAGCTGAAAACAGGCATTTAGGGGACACAGTTACCGGGCAGGACGGGCACGCGGC
>NW_010426545.1:47807-48329 GCF_000710305.1 Buceros rhinoceros silvestris | reverse complement strand
TGCCACCCAGGAGAGCCGCCAGCCTGCGCCTGGAGCACATCCCCGGGCCAGCCTCCGCAGCGCACGGACCAGCAGCCACAGCGAGGGGCTGCCACAGCGTTTATCTGGGAAGCGGGGCGATCCCTACGCTTGAAATCCCTTTCAAGGTGCTGATCAGATACGGGTGTAACTCCAGCCTCCCACCCCTCTCAAAGAAAACCAGCCACAGGATGTTTCTTTCGCTTTGCAAGTCTTTCAATATTGAAAAAAGACACACGGAGAACCGCTGTGCTGCCGCAGATCACTGTCGTTTGTGTTATGCTCCTAAGTGCTCGTACCCCCCCACTCAAAACAAGCCGACTGCTGCTCTGAGCGAATGACAGGCACCTCTGGGAAAACCCACCAGCTGATGGCTTGACACTCTTCAACAGCCACGAGGCACCTCAGGTAAAAGCTGTTACGGTTTCAAAGGGAAGGTGCTGTAAAACTGCCTGACAGTGGGAGTTAGGAGCCCCTGACCCACCCACACGAGGGTCACGGGTC
>NW_010426545.1:44332-47686 GCF_000710305.1 Buceros rhinoceros silvestris | reverse complement strand
GGCAGGGGAGGGCTGGAGGCCCCCGCCGCAATGGCTGCCTGGGATCCTCCGGAACGGCCAGAGCTCTGCAGCAGCCACTTTCTAAAGAGTGTGCAAGCCCAGCCAATGAAATATGCAAGCTGAGAGTATTAGTGGAGTGCGGAGCCACAAAAGAAGCTGCATTCTTGTCAAAATGACTAGCTGTACAGTCCTGCTCGTGTTTGTCTTCAAACACGTGCTCCACCTTTTACATTTTTAAGGACTTTACTTCTGCTAAAAGGAGCCGTTTAGTTTTCTTCTGTGTTTTGAAATGCCTTGGTGCAGAAACTGTGTATCGAGTTTACATAAAACATGTGAATTAAATTAAACAAAAAAAAGCATTGTAAACCCTCGGCCCAAGATGCCCCAAGATGTAGAACACAAGCTGCTCCTTGCTTCATCTACCCACAGCAGCGGCGCGCCTGGTTCTTCCAGAAACGCGGCTGTCAAAGCGCTATGGCAAGGAGACCCACTTTAACAACCGCTGTTCAACTCTAACCCCCTCCCCGAACATTTCCCACTGCATCGTGAATAAATGAGGAGGAAGAGCGCATCCCCTGGATGAAACACGTAAGGTCAGATCTGCAGGACACAGATTTACTTCCGAAGCGACAGGGCTTCCTTTCACACCTTGCATTATGGATCTACATTCGGAGACGGACTGCAAAGCAAGCAGCAGCCGTACAAAACACAGGGCAGTCCGTGATCCCAGACTTAACCACCTGCATTTCAGGGTCTCTCTTGAAGGCAGAGTGTTATTACTAATGCTGACGTTTCGCTGCAATTTGGGTGTGGAGCGAGACCAAAGGCGCTTTTGCTTGGCCCAGCCCAGTTTCAGAAGCGGCTCAGGCCAGGCGGATGTGTTGCACAAACCCCTCGAGTGGGCCACTCAATCTTCTAAGAATTCTTCTCAAATATTTTTGGCCATACAGCACGACAACAACAGCCTGGGACAGCACAGCAAACATTCGGGTCACTACACGCCTCGCTCAAAGTCTTCATCAACTCAGACTGGACGATGAAAATAAATATTGGAGGGTTTGAGGAATGTCTCCATTGGGGCACCTGAAAATTGTTCAGAATTAAACGGCTGCCCCAAAATAATATCAAGAGTTGTGCAATGGGCCACGTGCAATAACTATGGCATAGCCCACGCAGTCCCCTCATTGCTTTGGGAAGTACCAGGCATATTCTGAGCGTGACAGAGCGACACGAATTCAGTCTCGGGCCCGGCCAGGTACAGCAGCTGGCCCAGATACCTGGTGACATGAAGCAGCACTGGCGTATCGCTCATTGCTTTGGGAAGTACCAGGCATATTCTGAGCGTGACAGAGCGACACGAATTCAGTCTCGGGCCCGGCCGTGTACAGCAGCTGGCCCAGATACCTGGTGACATGAAGCAGCACTGGCGTATCGCTACCCTGGAACGGCAGGTGCCCGATTTAAGCCAAGGAGCTGCTCGTGTTACTGCTGGGCACGGTGAGCTGCTTGCACTGCTCTGGGTGGCAGGAGAGCAGCTAGAAGGAAAAGGCAAGAATCTTCCAGCAGCAAATCCGGAAAATCAGTTAAAAACCCCAAACCTCAAAACGAAACACATTTTCTTCTGTCCGTCACGTCTGCAGCACTAGAAGATCTCCTATTGCTCGTCTGTGCTGGAGCTTATGAAAATGAACCGTGACTTACGTGGTCAGCAATAGTCCGACCCAGCTTGTCCATCCTCGACCCGGCCTCTGCAATCTTCTTGGCTGCACTAATCACATCTGACGTATTTTTCAGCGGACCTTTCCCTCTGCAAAACAGGACAGAGTCTACCTCCTAGCACCAGAAGCCCAGAAAAGTGAGCTGTATCTTGCTTTTTTCACTGCTCCATACAGTGCTGGAAGTGATTCCTCACCCAAACGTACACAGAAATAGGCAGGTGTAACCCTGACAGCACCTTCATTTTTAAGACTGTTTCCCCCCTTCCAGCTCTTGCCCACATTTAGATTAAATCTAGGAATAAAAACATCTCAAGTTTTACTGTTTTAAGCCACTTGATGATGAGGAGAGATAACATTTTGGGAGACAGATTTGCAAATTTCATGGAATGCAACATCAAGTTTAAAAAATGGGGTTGTATAAAATCTGGTAAATGAATTTCAAAAGGCATCAAAAAACCCTTTATTTTGCAAATAACTGTACTAGGAACTATTTCCGCAGTACAGCAATATCAGAAGCCCATAGAACTTAATGTTGGAACTGAGCAAATAAATATATATATGTTCTTTGGGAGGAGAATCACCCTTAAGAAAGGCAGAAAGAAAGGCAGGCAATAAGTGCTGGTGTCTGCAGCTCCATTCACACAGTCATTACCGCCCAGTCACCGCGCAGTAACGCGTCTCCTGAGTTAATACCCAGGCTGTAATAGGGGAACAGTTACAGGAAATTATAAGGAGGAGGACTCTTAAGAGCACTTGCAAAACATTTCACGGGAAGACGAGCACCCCAGCCAGCACCGAGAGAAGCTGCTGAGTGCCCGAACTGAGCAGACTCACCTGGTGAAGTCTGTCATCTCCATCATAATCATACACATCTGTTTGGCCAGAACGATTATATCGTTACCGCTGTCATCCCATTTCGACACTTCAGCATCCAATTTACTCTTTTCTTCCTGGAAGCTCGCGACTTGCTCAGCAATCTTGGCTTTCTGCTCTTGAGGGAGCTGAGCCATGATGGCCTGAAAGAGAGAGTTTCCTCCCATCGCCTTATGCCGCCGCTTGGTGAAGGCTTTGTGGAGCATTTCGCTAATAACTGAGTTAAATCACGCAGATGGGGGATAAAACTTTAATTGCAATCCTCTACCTAGAGGCTTTACTGAACCATTTCCTTCCATCCTGAATCAAAGTTTATGCTCTTTCTTAAGAAAGAATGAGCAGAAAGACAAGCTGACACCTGAAACACGGGCACTGGCATGACACAACTGTCGACTCCAAACAACTTTGCCACATATTAACCTCCCTCAGAGTAAATGGCATGAAAAGGGGGGACTCGCCTTTTCTGTAAAATTCTGGAGTTTAAAAAGGAAGTTCTACTTGGGTATGTTTCAGTGTTACAGTGCACAGAACGAACACCATGAGCCTCCTTCCTGCAAAAAGCTAGAAGTACTGAGGAAGCACATCCTGAGGAGAGAGTACGTGCAAATAAAGAGTGTGTGCCTCCTCCTGAGTAAAACCTATGAGACCAGGCTGACAGCCTGTATGAGGGTCCACGCTCCTGCCTTCATAAATACCGGGAGCATTCCTGCTCCTGCAGCGGGGGAAAAGGCGCCCTCAGCACTAAAACGCCTCCGGCAGGCGC
>NW_010426545.1:41250-44300 GCF_000710305.1 Buceros rhinoceros silvestris | reverse complement strand
TCCCCGCTCCTGCCTTCATAAATGCCTGGAGCATGCCTGCTCCTGCAGCGGGGGAAAAGGAGCCCTCAGCACTAAAAAGCCTCTGGCAGCAGCAGTGCTGAAAGGTGAGTTAGAAACGGCTGCATGTAACTGACAGCGGGGAGAGGGGCACGGCAAGAGAGGGGGCTTGTGCAAGGAGGGGGAGCAGAGAAACCCCTCTGGTACTAGAACCCCAAAGCCAGCGGGGCAGGAGGGTGATGAACAAGGCCTAGCTACTTCTTGCCTGGTTTCAGGCTGCAAGTAAAAAACCTTCCACGGCACTTGCCCAGAAGTGTAAATTGTTATCGATCCCGACATGTCACATGAAAGCAAGAGCTCAGGCCTGGCTTTCCTTCAAGGCGCTGATTCCAGGTTTTCACCCGTTAATGATTATGTACTGCCTACCAACGCCTTCACTTTTCACTGCCAAAGGAAACACCGTCAGCTGGAGTGAGTGGAACAACTTCACCACCACCCCCAAAAAATTCAACCTGGCTTCTCGAAGCGAGTCGAGCTGTTTCCTGAAGGTGGGTCACAGCGTGCTAATGCCGGGATTTCTTCCTTACCCTCGCGCTTTGTCCAGCGATGAGCTGATCATCTTCAGTCTGAATACTTGTCCTGCTTCGGTTATCGAAATCCTCGGTCTCAAAGTCAGAATCATCCAGCTCTTCCGGAGTCTGAGGAAAGAGCAATTCAGTCGGGATCAAACAGCACATTTCACAGCTCTAAAAATCAACATGAATATTGTTTTTCAAGCAGAGAATGAAAATCAGTGAAGGTAAAAATTATTCAATGCTTTCAAGAGGAAGGTAAATACAGGGGCTGCATCCAGTTTGTGAACACGTGTGATTAGAGACGCCTGACTGCTCCTGCTAAACACCACGGGGATGCCCCAAATTACACACAGCTGAGATTTGTCAGGACACTACGGCACTCGGCACGCAGAAAATGCAGGTTTGCAGAACAGCTTCACCCGAGATTCTGAGGCCAGAATTACACACGGCTTTAAGGCAGACTCATCGTCTTTAGCGCAATTAGGAATCAATAAATTAACGACAGATAAAATATAACAACATTTATTCTTGTCCCCCAGGAAAAGCTGAACATTTTTAGCTAGTAAGGGCCAGCTTTTATGCTGTAGGCTAAACACATCTGACCTAGTTCCTGCTTGTCTAGGATTTATTTTTGCTACTGCCAGTCTATAGCTGGCAAACTTTTTACAAAGCTTATCAAGTTTAAACAGGGTGTTTGTCAAAATACTACATCTCTGTCCAGAGTGGCACTTCAGGACCATTTTGCAGAGCTGGTTCAACAAAGAACTTCCCTGATAAATGCAATAAATTGGGATTAACAAAGAAGATGCAAATTCTCAGATTTCTGTCCTCTCATTCGAATTTTCCAAAGTTGTTTTCCGATACAGACCCCTTGTGGGACAGTTAAAATAACGATGGATACACAAATCAGCTGCTGGAAGCCAAAGGCGAGTATGCTGACAATCAAGACCGAGTTAGTTCAGCCGCCATCTCCTCTCCGTGCCTTGAAGAACAGAGTATATCCCCAAAATCAGCAGAAGGACCTACACTAAGCAGCCCAGTGTTTCAATATTTATTATCACACCCTGCAAGCGTGGTTCCTCCCGCAGTCCGGTTTGAGACAAAGCCCCGCAGCAGTGGTGGCCCGCTATCTCCACGTGGACGGCTCTCTTATCCTAAACACTTTCCACACTTCACAGCCCTCTGGACAACAAACACTCACATTTTAACTTTTTTATAGGTCACCGCTGTGTCACCAGCGAGCTGCTGTGAGCTGCTGGCAGCTGCAATAAAGCCGCGGCACCCTGACACCGGAGCCGCGGCGCAAGGGGAAACGTCAGGATTCCTGGCATCGCCGGCTCGGCTAATTACTGCCGACGTGGAGTTGGCAGTCGTGCCTCCGTGTCCTGAATAGCAAGGACTTGAGCAGGGGGTGAATCAAATTAGTTTGTCTGCATAGCGGGAAAGCACTGATATCTTCATCCAACACCGGCTGCCTAGAAATCTCAAGGTTAAGTTCGGTAGAAATTATGTGGGGAGCACATATGTGGTTGTCAGCTTCTCTTCTGCTTTTCCATCTGATTCTCTGCTTCAAGCAGCACACACGAAGATGCTGTTGCAATGGTTACTGTAATCACATCTACTCTGGGGCGGCACGTCCTTAATTTACGTATCCCCCAAATGCATCTGCCATGGTTACCATTCCGAAGCACGGAGACAGTTTCTCCACAAGGCATTTACGTTTGAGTCAGTGCGCAAGAGGAAAGGAATAAAAAGGATAAAGTCCCGATGCCTGTTCTTGCCGTGTCTGGTTCCTGCCCATCTGCACCACGTCAAGATTCCAGAAATGTGCCCACAGGTCAGCCTCAACCAGAACGTTCCTTCCCACATCCCTTCAATCAGCTGCAGGGCCCTTCTGCATCTTCCCCACATGCCTCCTACCAGTCAGACACTGCCTGAGCTGCCAGAGTCAGGACTTCCAGCCACGCTTACTGCCCCCGGAACACGCCAGCAGGGAGGAGACAAAGCCTCTCTGAAGCGGTCCCTGTTTACCGCGGTTAGACGATTAACAGATCACATGCTCTAGGAACTGCAGACCGAACTCATCTAAACCTGCTTTGATTAACCAGCGTTAATTCTCGACGTCCACTGAGTAAAGAGCCATCACGTTCCAGTTCTGAGCTCTCAAACCATCAAAACGCATCTCTTGTTACGATCGTGCTTGCCGTTGGGAAACCAAAGGTCACTGATTTTAGCACGTTAACGAGAAAGGCGTTAGCAGGATATTACCAGGGATGCGTGAAGGGTATTTAGCATCACCATGCCAGCTCTCATCGGTGCTCAGATCTGTTTAACGCATTTGAATCAAAACCTACTGCTGAAGTACTCCACAGAGTGACGGGCAGTTTTTAAGACTGGGAACGTTAATATGAGCTAAACGGAATCTTACGCTGTCTGCTCTCAACAGAGGTGATGCCTGTCAGTCCAGTGAAGGTAGGG
>NW_010426545.1:39208-41146 GCF_000710305.1 Buceros rhinoceros silvestris | reverse complement strand
GAGCGGGAGAACAGGAAGCTGGTTAAGGAGGCTCACCCGGATCATCAGGACGGCTTTCCGGATATCTCGAATGCCGTCGTATACCAGCCGCGAGGCATCGATGAATTCGTTCTCGTCCATCGGCTGGGCAGGGTCTGAACTCAGTGCTTCTACAGCAGCTTCCACTTGCTCGGTAAACCGCGGCATAACTGCATTAAGGACACAGAAGAGTGGTCAGCTCCCTCCCAACGCCACGTTTTGCTACAGGCCCCTGTAAGAGACGTGTGTGTGTCTCGCTGTTAGCACTGGAGCTGTGCAGTGGCTCCCTTCCAGCTCAACACGTTTGTTACAGAAGGACACCAGTACGGCAGGTCACTCTCAGTCCACTCCAATTTCTGTTGACTCTGCTGACTCTGCTGCTGTTTGGTTTTTTCCCCTTGGACAGTGAAAAGTTTATCACACCCTTCTAGGGGATGGAGAAAACAGCTGGGGAAGCAGTTAGAAACTAAGGGATTAAAGAGGAAGCATTTGTTTCATGTTCCTTGCAGATGTATCTAATCTGGGGTGGGGGGGTGGGGGGAATAATATTGCCACCAGGAAGCTCAAGTTTCCTGAGGCACTGGAAGAGGGCAGGCTGTGGTACTGGTGGGTGACTCTCCGCACCCCGAAGAACAGCACCAAACCTTCCACGGCCGGCCTGGTTCTTCAGTGTCACCCGTGATTCTTCATCAAGGGAAGTAAGGCAAAGCCCACACCTAGCAGTTGGCACAGCCCTCGCTGAAGCACCCTGCAGCATTCCTCTCCCTGCCTGGATGTCAGCAGCCAGCGCACAGGAAACACCCTTGTTTACTGTGTCAGTGCGGGGGACTACAGCCTCCAACGCCGCTTTAACACTCTAAAGACATTTTACAAAATTCACCCTAGATTATGACCCCAAATTTATTCTACTGTGCCAAGGTGGCAGAAATCTTCTTCCTGGACCCTGATGAACAAGATGACCAGGATATAACTTTCAAGCACTGACTCACCACCCGGGACTCGCTCCCTGTGTTTCAGCTTTCTACAGCTCAGGGAAGGGCAGCAGGAACGCTCCGGGAGACCCCGCGCTGCTGAGTTTTGAGCCAGTCAACTCAGCAAAATTACACTTCTCGTTTTGCAACAGCTCTGCAGATAACTCCCACTGATTTTCATTCTAGTATGCCAAGGGAGCCTTTAACAGATTTCGCAGGTACGTTAGCTGCCCACACGCTGTACGGATTTAGGGATCTTGGGAGGAACCGACTCTTACCTGTGTTGGACAGTAACTTCGTAGCTTCCAACACCTTCTCTGTGTAGACGCCCGGTTCATAGTTATCCATTTCAGAGGTGACAACATGAATGACTCGAGCAGCACGGCCTCGAATTGCCCCAGCTGTGCGGTCTAAACCATCCACATCTTTTTCTTGGAGAGCAATGACACATTTGTTTACGTCTTCCAGAATATGATTCTCTGGTGGTAAAAGAAGGAGGATTTAGACGGTGATCTCCTCAGGTTCTCGGGTTGTGTCCTGCTCTGTAAACCCCCAGCAAGACACTGTAAAGCATTAATTTTTCAGCTTGCTACAACCATAAAGAGCTGCCCTTCCAAACCAGATGTCAGAGAAACCATCAGTCCATCCACCTGCTGGCCCCACACTTCTTGCCCCGCTTTGTACTCGATTTTACCAACAGGAAAGCTGAGTTCAGCTGAACTCTCCCCTAACGCGTTTCTGTCCATATTCCTCCCCTGGACTGTCAAAGCCCTTATCCCAAAGACTTGCAAGCCACTCCCCTGCCATCCCACGTGTGTGGGGCGATGAGGCATCCTCCCAGTGCCACGCCTAAGCCCCACTAACAGACTGGGGCACTCGTTGCATGTTTCTAGCTTTCTACAACACCCCCCCCCCAGGCAAGAAACCGGGAACGGCCCGCCCTCGTTCA
>NW_010426545.1:38055-39162 GCF_000710305.1 Buceros rhinoceros silvestris | reverse complement strand
GTCAATATTCAACGAACCCCCCCCCCCAGCAGAGAACGCGGAACGGTCAGTCCTCCGTTCAAACTTAAGACCCATGACACACGCGGCGGTTTACGCAGTGTTCCACGGACAGAGCACTCACCTCTCTTTAAGAAAACCAAAAAACAAAGGCAAGACCTCTGTAATTTACTTTTAGAACACACATTTTTTATTTTATACAGAGACATCTTCCCCCATTTATTAAGTCCAAGAAGTCTAAAACGAGTAAAACCCCCTGAAGATGCCCAAGGAGGTTGGGATCCTCGCTTGGGGAAACCTCCTCAAAGGTCAGAGAGCTCTCCACTACCTCAGTACCAACATTTTCATCTGTCTGCAGAGAGGAGCTGCACATCGAGCTGGCTGAGAGAGGACCGTACCAAATGGCTCCAAGGATTTGCTGCTGGACGCGTTCCGCTGGGTTCAATACAATTACCAGAGCCAGGCGCAATGTTGCGAGACTGCTGTGAGCAACCGGGACAAACCTACGCTTGTGAAACACCTCTGAAGCAGCACCTGACCGAGTTCAGCTGAGGGCAGAAGGTGGCCCTAGGAGAGCAGTGCAGGTTCGTTAGCGATGTGACGAGGCAGTGAGCAGGCAGCCACGGCGCAGGAGCCGCAGAGCAGCACTCCGAGTTTCGGTGTTTAAAGCAAGAGACAGACGTCCCTGCAAGCTGCATCAGTAAAAAGGAAGAGTCTCGGCGTCGGGCCAACACACGGACTGTTTATTGCTTGGATTCCTTCACTGATAAATTCAGCCACCGAGCGTTTAAAAGCCTCGTTGGATTAAAGGAACTTTCATAAACAGCATGGACAAAATGAAGATGAATATTTAAATGCCTGATGATCTTTTAAGCTCTTTTGCAGATGCGAAGTGGCCAGAAAGACCCTTCTAGGGAAGACGACCGCCGCTGGGGCAGCCTGCAAGGGGCCACGGGCAGTATGGCACTGCCGGGTGCAGCCACCGCGGTTACTCCCCCCGCTTGGGTGAGAACAAATGAGATCTGACACTGTTCCGTGTGCTGGTACGTACCCACGCTGCTACCTGTCCTACAGGCATATGGACCCCAAGTGTCTGGCACAAAACGCTGG
>NW_010426545.1:36599-37963 GCF_000710305.1 Buceros rhinoceros silvestris | reverse complement strand
CCGGGCTGGCAGAGGCCAAGAACGGCTGACACACGGGTTCACTGCCAGCAGCTTTGGGATGTGGAAACGCCACCCCGCATCAAGGCTAAGAGCCTTCCTGCGGCTGAGCTGGGAAACACCTCGCAGCGACTGAACGACAGAGAACAGAGCACAAAGGGATCCTGTCCTACCGGAGGAACTAGAGGGAAAAATGGTGGGTTCGGCAACATGGGAAGAGGGTAAAAGGAGAGACATATTTACAATAAAAAATGATTTTTAGAGCAAACAAGGAAATAGATAAAACTGTGAAAAGTGAACAGAATTAAAAGTCCCCCCGACTGTCAATCCTCCATCCACCCCCACCAAACACCTCCCATCTCCCCACTAAACGGGTTAAGAAATCCTTTTCCAGACACCCCCAGGAGTCTGCTAGGGAGTCTGGGGGCTCCAGGAGATCAAAACCAAAGAGGAGGAGTCAGGAGATAAAGCCACAGATGCCTAAAGGTAACTCTGCTTCTCTGCTGTGACCCTGCGGAAGGTCTTAGAACAATTTCCACACTGGACCCTCTCAACAAGGGACGCTGGAGGGACCAGGTCAAGCAGCAATGTCAGCCCATGGTTATGCAATAAATCCTGGAGCGTTCGTACGCTTGTAAATGCAGTGTTCACCTTGTAATGAAGAACAATAACTGTCAGGCCCAGGCAATGTTCATCTGGAGGCTCTTACGAGCAAACCGCTCCGCTGTGATGGGCAGTCTCTGGTGTAAACCTCTGCCAGCGGCAGAGGAACAGAAGGCAGCAAATGGAATGATTTTTTTAGAAGGTTTCAAAGGAGATCCAGGTAATTGGAGAACATTGAGTCTGACAATTACATGGTGCTATCAGCAGCTGCTCTGAAGAACAGAGGTAGTGGGCACGCAAACACACCGAGAGTGCTTCGGGAAGGCACCGACAAGAGGGCTGAGAGGTACCGAAGAGCTTTGAAATGAGCAAGAACGAAACAGGCAAAGACTCCGCAGCCATGAAAGAGCTGACTGACGTGTGGGACACAAGGCTGTTCATTTACAAACAGCACGAAGAAAGCAAGTAGGGAAAAAACCCTCTTCACCATCTTCTGTTACAACTTGGGGCATCAAATAAAGCAAGTAGGCGACACTGCAAGAAGGAGAAAGTTCTTCACACAGAGCACAGTTATGCTGTGAAGCTGCTGAGGATGATGGAGGTGCCGGTGGTTTGTGACGGTCAGAAGAGCAACGAACTCAAGATAATGGAGAGAAATGTGTCAAGGGCTGTTCAGCAGATAGCACCTCTGCTGCTGGAGCTCCCCAGGCTGCAAATCACTCATGGCTGGGAGCGGGGAGGGAGGGTCTTTTGGGTTCAGTGGC